>NW_016157156.1:141679-235754 GCF_001687245.7 Rhagoletis zephyria | reverse complement strand
CTTGGCATTTCCAATTGGCGCCAGTTGGCACAGAAAAGAAACGACTGGCGTGCTTTGTTGAACTCGGCCAAAATCGCTTAGGCGTTTCCAGCGCCAAATATGAAGCAAAAGAAGAAGCAAAGCAAATGTTATTTTCCGCCTTTTGCAAATTAAATAAGTTCTCTGCAAGAAGGTTTGTTTAAAAAAATACGTNTCGATAATGTCAGCATTGACATCCAACGCAGAATCACTCTTGCCAATAAGTGCTACTTTGGACTGAGTAGGCAATTCAGGAGTAAAGTCCTCTCTCGACGTACGAAAACCACGCTCTATAAGTCACTCATCATGCCCGTGCTGGTATATGGCGCAGAAGTATGGACAATGACAACATCCGATGAGGCGGCTCTTGGAGTATTCGAGAGAAAAGTTTTGCGGAAGATTTACGGGCCCTTACGCGTTGGCGACGACGAGTACCGCAGACGATGGAACGATGAGCTGTATGAGCTTTACAACGACATGGAAATAGTGCAGCGAATTAAAATATAGCGGCTCCGCTGGCTCGGTCATGTCGTTCGAATGGACACCGACACTCCAGCTCTGAAAGTATTCAACTCGGAACCCGCTGGTGGTAGCAGAGGAAGAGGGAGGTCCCCACTGCGATGGAAAGATCAGGTGGAGAAGGACTTGGCTTTACTTGGCATTTCCAATTGGCGCCAGTTGGCACAGAAAAGAAACGACTGGCGTGCTTTGTTGAACTCGGCCAAAATCGCTTAGGCGTTTCCAGCGCCAAATATGAAGCAAAAGAAGAAGCAAAGCAAATGTTATTTTCCGCCTTTTGCAAATTAAATAAGTTCTCTGCAAGAAGGTTTGTTTAAAAAAATACGTATACATATATGGTATATGTGGTATGGAAATATCCCTTTTCCCTAGCAGTAAACCTTTTACAACAACAATGATATTTTTTAAATAAGGCAGACCGGAATATGCGCTCTCTGGGAAGACAATACCTGTAATTATTGTACCATGAATTTCAGTAACTGCCATACCCAGTAGATAACTTCCTGAGAGTCAAGAGGCCTTCCACTCTAAATTCATTTCTCCTTTTTTGTATGGAGTGGCTTCTCCTTTCGCTACCCATAGAAGGCCTTCCAGAAGGGCTTTTATAGCACGTCCTGCAGAAGGCCTTTTGGAGGAGTTCTTTTAAAGTTGCTTCTTTAATTTATAAAAATCATACATCTTTGAAGTATTTGCTTAAGGTTTATATCCGCTGTGGTGTAGTGGCAAGCAGTGCGCGCATCCACTCCGCAGCACCTGGGATTAAGCCCTGGTCAAACAACATCGCAAAAAATTTAGAAAAACAGTTTTTTCTTAACAGCGGTCGTTTCTCGGCAGGCAATAGCAAACTTCCGAGTGTATTTCTGCCATGAAAAACAGCTTCTCATAAAAATACAGTCGCCGTTCGGAGTCGGCGTAAAACTGTAGTTCCCTCCGCTTTGTGTGACAACATCAAGGCGCACGCCACAAGTCGGAGGAGAAGCTCGGCCAAACACTAATATATGTGGAAGTGCCAATCTATTATTATATTATTACTAGTGAACCCGCATGGCGTCAAAACGCCAACATTTAATTACATTTTTTAACAGGTGAAACCCTATTCAAAAACCTCTAAAAATATTCCTAATGATTAATCTAAGCAATTTCTCAGTGATAACTGTGTAACTTCAAAGAATAAAACCTGTGCACATGTATGTAGAATTCCAGCTCTTTAATTTGACTTCTCATTTTGGAAATTCGAAATAACGGTGCAAATGTGATGACCTTCAAAAAATAGATGGCAACTGTAATTAAAAATATTATCAGCCTATATTTTTCTTAAAAGTCTTTCGTTTGACACTAATATTTCCATATTTCATTTATGTATCTTTCGTTTAAGTAAAACAAATTCGACTTTTCAAACAGGTGGCAACCACTTTAAAAGTATTTTCAAACTAAAATTTTTCGCCTGGCATTGTTATACATATTTCAATTAACTGATGAATTAAGTTGAATTTAATTTTTTTAAGCACATGGCAACTCTCCTAAAAACAGTTTAGAAATAAATTATTTTCAAATCCACTTCGATTGAAACCCATCTTTTGGCAGTCCATTTAACTTATTAAATAATTTGAGCTTAATTTTTTCAACAAAAAAACCAAATGTTCACCTTCAAGATTTCTTAACACTCGTTCTTTTGATAACCATATTTTAAAATTTCATGTAACTTATGTATAATTAAACGAAATACCACTTTCAAAACAGGCGGCAACCCTCTTAAAAATTATTTTCGAACTAAAATTTCCTTAAATATTTTTCGTGTGACATTGTTATAAATATTCCATGTAACTGATGAATTAAGTGGAAATTTATTTTTTAAACAATCTTCCTAAATATAGTTCTTAAATAAAGGATTTTAAACCCATTTCCATTGATAACCATCGGTTAGTAATTCATTTAACTTATTAAATAATTTTAGTTTAGCCCTTTAAACTGGGGCAACCCTCAAACGCATCAAAAACGTTCTAAATTGTCAAACTAAGTATTTCTTGAAGCTCTTTCATTTGACATCCATTGTTAATATTTCATATAAAAAATAGTTCAATTAGACTTCTCAAATAGGTGGCAACACTATTCAAAATATTTTCAAACCACTACCTTCTTAAATCGCTTTTGTATGACACCCATATAGTGATACCTCATCCACTTACCAAATTCCTTTAATTGAAATTGAATTAAATTTTTTTTAGCATGTGGCAGCTTTCCTATACGTAGTTAAGTTATAAAGCCTTTCAAAACCAATTCGATTGATATCCATATTTAATAATTGAGTTAACTTTCTAATTAATTTGAACTTAACATTTCTTAACAGGTGGTAACTTTTTTCGAAAAAGTAAAACTTTCTTGAATATCCACACCCTAAGCCCTTTAATTTGATATCTTTTGAAAATCGAACGGACGGTGCGGATCTTAGGGCATTGATTATTAAATTATTTGAATGCAATTTTTTATCAGATGGCAACTCTTTTCGTAAAAGTAAACTCTTATTGCACATCTACAGACCAAGGCACATTAAACAGGTAGTATCAGTAGAGCAGAAACAACATTTGCGTGTATTTTGTTGTTGCTTCTGGTATCGAAAGTGTCAAAAACTGTTCTGAATTTTTTCTTCTAAATCAAAGCGTGCCATGTGAAATACAAAAAATTATAAAAAATAAAAAATTGAAATTGGAAAAAATAAAAATTGATGCAACTTTCTTTCCTAGTAAATTTGTTTGCTTCTCGAAGCATTGATCCATCCTTTGCAAGGCCCAGTAATCAGCGGTCGTGCTGCCGAGTTGGGCGAACGTTCCAAAAGCTGCTATTCAATCGCTTGTTTTGTATGGAAAAAGGTTTCACAAGCAAATGGATTTTAACAACTTATAATTTTCGTGAGAAAAAAGTAAAAATATTTGACATTTTCGAGACCAAATAATTTGAAAATAAATCAAATCAGCTGCTCTACTGATACTACCTGTTCAATGTACCTTGCTACAGACCAAGCGCTTTAATTTGACTCATTTTTGAAAATCGGGCGAACGGTACAGATCTTTTATGCTGCACAAAAAATGCCTTCGCGTATTATATATATAGATATCAAACATGTGTTATTCAGATTAAAGTTAAGTTAAAATTATTTAACTTAATTTTTTAATGCTAAATAATATAAATTTATGCTTTCGCGTAAATTGTAAATGGAGAATGCCTTCTGGCATTGTCTGGCTGGCGAAAAATTCCCATGCCCATACAATTAATGGTACAATAAAAACAGGTAGAAGCCAAATTGACATCAAACCTACAAAAGTCAAAGTTTTCGGGAGAGTAAAAATAAAAATGAGCGTGTGTAAGGAAAAATAAAAAATTACATTTCGCTGGTTGACGTTTTTAAGTGAATTTGAAGTTTTGTTTTTATTTATTTATTTTCTTTAGTTAAAATTTGTTAATTTGTATGTTTTTTTTCTGTTTTTGATTTATGAGTTGCAGTGTTGTTGGAGGGACTTTCCGGCATAAGGGTCATAGGAACAGCACTTGGCATCAAACGTGCCTTTCCTATACCTCCCGGTGCATTTATGAAATCTGCTGCTTTAAAATGTTTAACGCACTGCAAAGCATTTCGCTGCAGCTCTACCCCACAGCTGCTTTTCCAACGCTCCTTACGCCAAAGACATTGAGGCACGTTAAAAAAATGATTGGTGTCTGCATTATATTTAACACCACATAAAAAACACCGCTTCAGGTGTTGCATTTTTAACACATACACTAAGTATAAACCACACAACACAACAAAAATTCAAATGCTAATTAAAATTTGTTTTTAACGGACAATCAAAAAAAAAACAGCATGACATTTAAAGCGTAACGAAATATAGGAAATAAAAGAAAACCAAGTTGAAGTTTAAAGGTTTGGTTCTCATGAGAGCAACGTCATTTTGGCTTCTACCTGTATTTATGTGCCTTGCATACAATTTGTATGATAAGAAATACAAATAGAAAACCAAGAGGAATTGTTATAAGTTATTTCATTTTGAATTTCTATTTTAAAATTCTATCTAAATTTCAAGTCATCTGAAGTATGTTGAGTAATCGGTTTTCGGTGAGAGAGCAATATATTATAGAGAGCTGCAAATTTCTGCTGGAAAAATTTTTACCAGCGAAAACTTGCAAGTAGGAAAATCAGCTGATCACAAACATAAACACATGTTTGTAAAAGAAAATATGGCCTTTTTTAGTTATTTATTGCAAATGTTTATTAATAATGCTAGTATACAACGAAAAAGTGAGTAAATTTATTAAACACAACGTTTGTTGAGTTTGTTTTTCGTTAATTTACTATTAATATGCAGTTTGTTTACTTTAGTGTGTGCTGACTATGGTTGCCGTATGACACTTTTCGTTTGTACCATAATTTTCTTTTAAATATACCAATGTATGTATATAGATTCTCCTATTTTTGAATGCGTCACCAGTGTGATCGTTTTGATCCAAGTAGATCAAAAGTGATACATTTTTCGACGAATTTTGGAGAGATACTCTTTTTTAAATTTTGATACTTTTCCAATGGCGTAAAAAAATTCCCGTAGATGTCGAAAAACTGGCCAGAGATGTATAAAATTTTTTTGCACATAGTGCTAAAAAGGTAGATGAATTTGCCGAATTTCAAAACTACGTTGGTGTTAAAGATCATAAAATATTTTGAGTGTCAAACGTTCGCTGGTTATCGCTGAAGCAAGCTGTTGATCATTTACTGTCCCAGTGGAAAGCGTTGCAATTATTTTGCATATCTTGTTTCGGGGACGGGGTGAACCAAGCGCGAGCTATTGCCGAAAAAATTTATTCCGCGCCAATAAAAAGTTATTATTTATTTATTATTTTTGTCAAATATGTATTTTGGCTATTGTCAATCGAATGAACATAGAATTTCAAAGTGAATCATACAAATATAACTTATTCAATTTATTAGAAATAAGAATTTTCAAAGTAACTATAAACTTATATTTTCTTTTTTCGTCAAACTAAACTGTATGCCAAGTAACCCAGCTGATATAGATGTTTGTAACCCAGATAATCATTTACCTCTTAAGGAAGTATATATATCTTGTGCCGCAGAGACGTATATATCAACAGCACATTTAAGTAAAGTCGAAATTTTAAAGATACAAAAAAATATATTCAGCAATGTTATATTGAACTTTTTTTGCAAATAAAAAAGAGATTTGATTTTAACAGTGAAATTTTGAAAAGCTTTGCTTGTATTAATCCGTTGTCATATAAAGAAAGCGCTAATTCGACATTTTAACAGTTTTAAAAAATTTTCCTAATTTGTAAAAAAAGCGACAGAGAGAAAATTTGTATACAATGTCAACTTTTGAAATTTGATAATAAAATAGATTTCGTTGGAGTAAGAAAGGGGGAGTAAGCAATAAATAACTTTTTATATACCGAACTAACTTATTTTATTTTTAACTTGTTATGTTTGCCGCACAGCTCTATCGCTGCCCCTGCAAAAATCGCGACTACTCCATGCATGCATGTAAAGAGTACTCCCGAAGGACCAAGAAGTACTCCAAAATTAACCACAATTCATATAAAAAATATGGTCCAATTAACATTGCGATGTCCTAGGGCATGACCATATACTCCATCTCTGCATTACATCAGAGTAGCACAAAACTACTCCTAACATACTCCAATGACATTGTCGTTATATTTTTTCGTTTGTACACGCTTTTGTTCTTCACTTCGCAGATGCTTTTTTTGAAATGAATAAAAACCAAAAACAAAAATTAAAAATTACATGTTGCCTCTGACGACATTCGAACCCGAACAAGCTGGGAACTAAGAACTAACAGCTAGCATCTCTACACGTTCAGCTACAGCCAGACATGCAAATGTACTTTCAAATGCTTAACTTCAATCACATTTCGTTAAAACACGAGCAGTGATCGGCTAACAATAAGCTGGTGCAGAGACACGAGTTGGTCCGCTACAGCATGACAGAGGAGCACTTTTGTAAGTACTCCAATATACCAAAAATAGACTACATGGTCCAACGATTTTTGCAGGGGCAGAGCGCAATTTCTCAGATCTGAATTTAATCAAACAAATAGATCAAATCGCTTCACTTTTCCAATGGTGGAATGCATAATGTTTTCGAAATGCCTTAAAAATTATTAAAAAATTTGAATTCCTATAAGTACAAAAAGTATTTAAACTAAAAATATGATTATAATAAAGACATTTTTGCTGTTTTTCTTATAGTAATACCCAGTTGAACTTATACATATAAGACATTTTCTTTATTATTATTATACTAGTTCCAGGTACAACTGATACGTGTTCCTTTTTTGCAATCAATAAATGTTAAATTGTTTCCATATTGATACTTTGATACTAAAAATAAAAAAAGAGATACATATTGATACATTTTATGTCTCTTATCTGCTACAATTTTTCACAAGCCCGCGGTCACACTGTGCGTCACCATGAGATATCACATAATTATGAGAAAAATAACTTCTTCATTCCGATATAATTGATTTGTATTTTAAATAGGTTTTTCTTATACAAAACCATTCAATTGTATAAAATGCCGAATCGAGGGGAAATGTACCAAGCAGAAAATTAATTGCAACTGTGGAAGGGATCAGCTGTTTCGAAGGTTGCAAGTTTTTGCAAATTTTACGTACTTCTGGGTATATTTTGTCTCTTTGAGAGCAAATGCTGCTAAATTCTGAGAATCTTTGCTGCTGAATAATTTGATAGCTAAAAATGCATGCTCAAGACGGCTGTTCATCAGCCAGCCCTCCGGAGCTCGATTTATATATTAACAAGCTAAGCTCACAAACAATTTCAATCGATCTGAAGTATGATGGTTGTGTTTTGGTCATGGGCTCTCCGTCTAATAGAATTGCTTCTGACTGTTATTTCACTTGAAATGTACGTGTAATAACCATTGACCAAAATACTGGTTATCACATTTCTCAAAAATAAAAAAGTCAAGTACAAAATATTGTTGTAGACAAAAATTTTCAGCGTTCTTGAGGTCCTCATGGCATTTTCTATAATTTCAAAAAAAGTCAAATATAAACGGTTAAAAGTTGACTTTTATTTTTTTAAGTCAAATAATGACTTAATTTTTCCGGCAAAAATAAAAGGCTTTGCTAAATACCGACAAATACTTCAGTCTAAATAAACTAAATTTGGTACCAATCCTGACTTCTCGATTTCAAAAATATGTAATTTGTTGATATGGGACCTTTATGATTCAACAAGCGACACAAAAACAAGCTGAAGTCTGGTTCACTTATAAAAACTTATGTGCATAGGTTAAGCGTACCCTTACAAACTTTTCGTATGTATAAAAAAACATTGCTAGAGTATGCAATTACAATGCGAATAATTGTATTCCAATTCAATCGGTGTTGTTGTAATACTCGCACTTTTACTTAGGTACTAATTTCGTGCCAGGTCTTTCAGGTGCGATAGTAATATAGCTGTTGCTCTGCTGGCCCGGGGAATTCGCAAGCAAAAAAAGTATTTAATTAAGCTTTTAAAAAATCCATAATTATCAAAATAAGAAAGTGTACATTTAAGTGTTAAGGTAAGTGATTTTTTACTACTAATATAAATGTGCTCAAAAAAAAAAAAAAAAAAAAAAAAAAAAAAAAAAAAAAAAAAAAAAAAAAAAAAAAANTTTCAAGTATTTCTGAAATTTACCGTTATATGAAAAGCGGCCGTAATCTTAGGCCGATTTCAATAATTTTCAACGTTTTTCTTCTGTGTGACAAGCACAATAACCACACCAAATTTGGTACAAATTGGTAGAACGGTTACCGAGATACATATATGAGATCATAACTGGGCGGTGCCACGCCCATTTTTCAAAATTGTATCATAAGCGTATTTCTTGGTAAAGAGTTGTTGCAAGCGTCAATTTTGAATAAATTAGTTTTAATACTTTAATTACTGATTTATCGCAGTTTTCGTATTTCTCTAAATTACCGTTATATGGGATGTGGGCATGGTTCTTGACCGATTTTAAAAATTTTCGGCCATTTGTATATTATACTAAGGTCAACAACTGTGCCAAGTTTGGAAGAAATTGGTGGAGCGGTTACCAAGTTATACACGTGTAACCATAAGTGGGCGTGGTTACGCCCATTTTCAAAAAATTTATAATATTCTTATTTTTCGTCTAAAACTTATTGTAAATATTAATTTTGAGTGAATAATCTTCAGTAGTTACTAAAATATCGCAGTTTTCGTATTTCTGAAAATTACCGTTATATGAGAGGTAGGCGCTTTTATTGTCCGACCATCCGTCCTACGCCAGAAAGAAGTGTACGTACCAAGTTTCGTTAAGATATCTCAATTTTTACTCGAGTTATCGTGTGCACAGACGGACGGACACAGTCACCGCTTAATCGATTTCTCTTTTCATTCTGATCATTTATGTATACATTTGTCTATATCTATCTCGATTCGTGTTGCCTGTTACAAACAACCCTTATGTGAACAAAGTTATAATACCCTTGTACACAAGTGCGCTCGGGTATAAAAACTAGTAAGTGCTAAGGTAAAATTTTAATATTAAGTAAGATATAATTATTTACAAGGAGATGTTTACAATTAGAATTGTGCAGGAATCAATAAAAACTGTGTAGTTCACAAAAAACCGGTTTTAAAGCCTTTTTTGGGTCAGAATAATCTTTAGAGTTCATTGATATTACCAATGACAAAGCCCGGAAAAAATCCTTGACTTACGTTGTTTTACCAAGAAACAATCATACTAATCACATTTTTATTTATATTACTATTACTTATTTAAATTGTACATGTTTTAATATTTTTTAAGTACGAAATAATGCTCTCCATCATTATAATCAGGATTGTTTTGAACATTTGCGGTTGGCCAGCTAAATATGCTACGATAAATTGACATATCGATGGCTGAGTGGAAGATCGACCTCGGTAGCTACTTCGAAAACGTCCTATCTCAGAAAATTGTTCAACAACTCCCCTTTGCAGAATTTGATTGAAGACTCAACTCACTCAACTCTGTAAAAGGCATGTTTTTGCTTGGTTCACGCATTTCATAATATTGTCGTTTTAAGCAACCACCATCTGGACATCCGGGACAACCTTCTTCCCTGAAAAAGCTTCGAAGGGCCTCTTTTGCCTTAAATGAGTGAGCAATTTTAAGAAACGAACTCATCTTTATCTGATGGTCATCTGAAGAGACAAAGGGGGTTGTGAGTTTTTTATTAGTATGAATGCTTCATGACGCTGTGGTGTAGTGGTAAGCAGTGCGCGCTTCTACTCCGCAGCACCTGGGTTCAAACCCTGGTCAAAGCAACATGGCAAAAAAATATAAAAAAAAGCTTTTTTCTTAACAGCGGTCGTCCCTCGGCAGGCAATGGCAAACCTCCAAGTGTATTTCTGCCATGAAAAACAGCTTCTCATAAAATTACAATCGCCGTTCGGAGTCGGCGTAAAACTGTAGGTCCCTCCGCTTTGTGTGACAACATCAAGGCGCACGCCACAAGTCGGAGGAGAAGCTCGGCCAAACATATGTGTAAGCGCGAATCTATTATTATTATTAGAATGCTTCATGAATCCATCAATAAATTCCTTGACTATGATAGTTGCTTTTTATATGAATATGTACGTATGTATGTCGAAAAGGCGAATGTATAACAATGAAAAACTTGGAATATACATAGCTTTAGGGTTACGAGTCCCTATATTGCATCGTGCGTATCTTGTTACCATCAGTGTATTTTTTTATCATATTTGCCGCCACTAATAACTTGCCGGCCTACCGGGCCTTAGGGCAAATACGCCACTGAACATAACATAACATAACATAATAGTTGCGTTCCTTATCTCCCAGAAATAGTCATAAAAAGTCCGAAGTAGTCAGATTTAGTCCAAAGAGCGTTCCTTAACCCTTTCGACCCGGAACTATACTATTAATGGTAGCTTTCAATTTATGGGTCCAATATGTTATTTTCCCCACAAATACATGTTCTTCGGTGTCAAAGTGGGCGTGGCCTAAGGGGCTGATTCGAAGGGTGGTGGTAAACCATTGTACCATCCGGAATGTTAAGTGGTACATATCTGTACAAACCGTCCGCTGGGATATTCTTACAAATGTTTTATCTTTTTTAGAACCAAACAAAACGATTCATTAATTTTGCATTTGAATAATGCACAAATTTAGTAATAATAAACAGTCAAAGAATTAACAATAAATTGGTAAGGAATTCCGAAAATATAATGAAATGGTGCAAAATAGAATTTGAACAAAGGAACTTTGCACTTAATTATTATGCCTGGTTCGTGGCAATTTCTTATCATAAAACCCCTTTCATGTCTTGCCGCTTTAAGTATAAAAGGCCTGCAGATGTGCTTTTGAATTCTATTTCTCCTCGTTGCATTTTCTTACTCTAATAAGGAATATATGTAGTTCAATAAATAAACTGATGTGAAAAAACGATCAAAACACAAAGTAATATCATTTTCTACGATTTAGCTGACCAGTTTGCTTACTTCTCTTTCTCCAAGTGTTCCTGCGGTTTCTTCAAAGTCTTTTCCAGAATAAATGTTAAAACCATATGTGTACCCTGTTGCAGCATCACACCATCTTACCGGATTTAGAGGCATATCGTTGGCTTGATCTTGCATGAAATCGATAAAAAATTAAGTTATGTTCACCGGACTACTGGTACGTATATGTACCACCAAAGGAGACTGCTGGTGCATATATGTACCATATATTTGAATTTGTGAAAACAGAGGTTTATAATAAAAAATTTATCACCGTATTTACAGGCAATAATTAGAAACAGCTTTATTTTCCTATAATATATTTAAATAAACTAAGAAATCTTCACCAACGCAAGGAAATCTGTACAAAAACGTTAAAGGGAGGGCCTCTCCCCAGAAATAAAACGAAACTGGGCATAACAGGAGATGCAAAACTGAATGTGTAGTCCAGGAAGATGGTGAAATTCCAGACGGACGGCGTGGTACACTTCCAAATGTGATTAAATATAAATTACAAGTTTTAGGGATGTTCAAACTTTTGTGGTACATATATGTACCATCCGGGTCGAAAGGGTTAACTCCAAAATGACAGCAAAAATTAGAGAGCAACACTAAGTGAGAGTGACTCTCTTTAGTCCGAAGTAGTCAGATTTAGTCAGAAGAATTTTTGCTGGCAAAATCTTGAAAAGTGTCAAACTCAACTGAATTTAAATTAACGGAAATTAAAGAATACACAAACAATTCGCTGGCTATCGAAGATCGAAAGTGAAATTCATATTATGAGCTATGCAAACGTGTCGAAATTTTCGTTGAGTATCGAATTTTCTGTCGAACAGAATTTTGCTTTCGTTGGTGTAGCGAAGTGGTAGAAAAGTGTGAAAAATTTATGATTTTGCATTTGTTTTTTTACTTTTTGGAGGCTATACACTAATTTAAAGCAATTTGTATTAATTTCAAGCAGTTCTAACGTCGTGAATAGTAAACACAAGCTCGGAAAGTCTGGTTTTACATGTGAAAGAAAATCCCAATACGCTGTTGGCACGATCTCTGAGAACAAAATCATGGAGTTGTTTACAGTTTTAATATATTTAAAATAGATTTGGATCACCAAATTTCTTAAATATATTGTATGTCAAAATATATTCGAAAGACTGCACTTAAACTCTCTTAAACGTTTCTTGCTCCTGGCCAGTTTTCTAAGCTCTCATCCTCTGACGAATCGTTCAACCAGAACTCCGTTGTACTAATTAAATTTTTTTTACCACGTTTTTATAAACTCGCTTTCTTTTTTATTTCATTTTAATTTGCACAAATTTACATATGTACATATGTATGAGCACACCATGGTAATTATTGTACCATGTAAGCACACTATTTAGTTTGCCCGATTTGTAAACAAAACTTCTCAGCGGTGAAAAATATACTATTGTGAACAACCTAAACGAGCGAAATTCACAATAGCGCTATTCTTCATCGAATGAGCGCCATAATACCAAATGCAAATTCGTTCGATCAGCACTTTCGACCACAGTCGAAGATCGAATGCAACTTACGGGAATAGGCTAAATGTGAATAAGAAAAAGTAAACAAACAAATGTCAAATTAAACTCTGAGTTTATTAAACGCCCCAATGAGTACACTTGACAGTTGTTCATAAACTCAAACCGTTAAACAAATGTCTTCACTGAATGACCCGAAGTGCTTCACTTTTGTTTGAATAAATCGAGTAAAAGGTCTGAAATTTTAGGAAAAAGCAATTGCTTATTTTCATTCATACGGACCAATAGATGTTTTGCTAAGTTACAGTTAACCCAGCAAAGTCTTAATTATCTCGGAAACTGTATGAGCTTCTATAATTATTTTGGTGACTCTAAAAAGCCTAAAATAGCACGTAATTCCTCAACAATATTTACCCGTATTCGACCAAAGTTTATAAAGTTGGTCGGCTACCGCGACGTCAAGCGATTTTTCAATGTTCAACGGGCAATATTTGAAAAGCACATAAAACACCCAAAATAATAAACCCGGATAAGCAGTAAAAAGTCTTCGCTGGATGGATGTTTTGCTAAGTTACAGTTGACCCAGCAAAGTCTTAATTATCTCGGAAACTGGATGAGCTTCTATAATTATTTTGGTGACTCTAAAAAGCCCAAAAATAGCACGTAATTCCTTAATAATAATTATCCGTGTTTGACCAAAGTTTAAGAAGTGGGCCAGAGAGCGTAACGTCAATCGGTTTTTCAGTGTTTACTGGGCAATGTTTTGAAAGCACATAAAAGGCCCAAAAAATAAGCCCAGATAAGTAGTAAAAAGACTTCATTGAATGAATGTTTTGCTAAGTTACGGTTAACTTAGCAAAGTCTTAATTATTTACCAAATGGTCGGAGCACAAAAAAAATTAAAAGTGGCCAAAAATTAAAAGTAGCACACAATAAGCACAATACGAAAAAACAAATTTCTTCATTTTTTCATTTCAGCGCCGCTAACTGGATTGAGCTCAGTGGCGTAGCCAGGGGGTGATATGGGGGGATAGATCCGCCCATTCGTCATTGAACTACAATTATTTACTTTTGAATTAATAACACAATACTATTTTATCCTTCTGATTTAAATTTTTTTTTTATTTCAGACGGATGACAAATTATCTTTTAATGAATATATGAGTAGTCCACTTGCAAGCAGCGTTATGTGATTTTATAAAAGAAAACCACAAATTAAAAAAAAACGTCTACTACAACAAGTAACATCCGAACTGTATCCTTTTTTTATTACCTCAAAATTTGGATAAAAAAATAAAATTGCAGTATGGTAGATTTGCAAATTTTATATTTAAAAATTTAATATTGCAAGTTTTGAAACAGTAACTTTTACATAGCTAGCTTTTTTTAGCTTTTCGCGTTCTCTCCTCTAGGAAGATTGGTTTGCTTCTTTTTTGCGACCTCTTCCACAAGGCAACGAAACTACCACGTTTTCTTGCAGTTTTCTAAGTTCATACGAAGAGGAGACATTTGAAAGTGTATAAATAAGTATTATAGCGATTTTTGCAAGAGTAGTTAACATTTCATGCTATTTTTTTCAGAATATAGAAAAATTTTTCACTCTGCTGTTAGTGGACATGAAACCCACCAAAAACTAAAAATCTAAAAAAAATTTACATAGCGCACTTTGCAAGTGGACTACTCAATTGTTGAATATGCTATCTTATTTGTCCCTTCTTTTTATACAATTAAGGAGCGGCTGAATGGTTTAACGATGTTAGCGGTACATAATGATGTGCCGATTACAACACAAGAAGTAATTGAAAAAATGTGTGTTAAGCAACGAAGATTAAAAATCGCTTTATAAGTAATAAGATTTTGTAGACTTGTACATAAATAAATGTAAATAGATACGCGTAAATATATAAATATGCAGATATATTCAATGTGTAAAAACTGAAGTGTATACTAACGAAACTTCTACAAAACAAAACTGGACTACACACTAATTAATTAAAATGGTGTAATAATATAATTTTTTAAATTTAAATAAAGCATGAATTCCTCATGGAATAACCGAGTAGACAAAAAATATATAACGGTAGAATGGCACATACATACATATATGAAAGAAAGCCCACAGTCGACGCACTAGAGGCAAAACACGAGTTTTTTTCAAAATCGTAGATCTTCGCTTAGAAAAGAGATAATGGAATGCAGCATTTAACCCTTTAATGCAGAGTCTGTCATATATGAAACGCTTTTTAACCCTTTCAAGGCAGAGGAAAAAGGTTCTCAATATGCTTTTGAACGTGCTTTTTTCATGTTGACGTAGATATTAATCGTAGAAAATGTGTCCATAGTAAAATAATAAAAAAAAATAAATTTATAAAAATGAAAAAAATAAAATAAAAAAATAAATAAAAATATAAAAAAAAATATAAAAAAAAAAAATAAAAAAAAATATAAAAAAAAAATAAAAATATTAAAAATTAAAAAAAAAAAAATAAATAAAAAAATTAATAAAAAGTACGTTGAAAACATATTGAGAACCATTTTGCCTCTGCCTTGAATGGGTTAAAAAGCGTTTCATATATGACAGACTCTGCATTAAAGGGTTAAATGCTGCACTTTCGTAAAGATATCGACCAGTATTACCATTTTTGTTATATACATTTTTTTGTGAAAGCTGATAGTTTACGAGTTATTAGAGTTTAAAGGTAGCTTCTCTTTTTCCAATCTGGCCACACGGGTACAGCATCCAATGTCCCAAGAATAGTTTGTACCATGATAAAAGCATAGTAAGGTAAAACCGTTCTCTCAATGCGTCGGCCATGATCTTTTTTGAAGTTTGCCAACATTTTAAATTCGTTCAAAATTGAGAGTAAAAAAAAAGGAATTGTTCAAAGTTGTTGTTGTTTGAGATTGAAAATGAGAATGTGTGTGTGAGTCGGTGTGTAAAATTTTAAAATTAAATTGCTTGCAAACGTCAAGAATTTGAAAAATTCCTCTCAGCGGTTCTACCTTCCTATATTTTTATCATGGTTTGTACGTCATTATACATAGTATGTTACCATGATGCAATAATGAAAGGTGTTATACGTTGGCAACTTCTCGCTCTAATCCGCCATCTTGAACTACCTTAGGAGAAACTGTGTTGTTTCTTTGCTAATTTCACTGAACATTTCCCAAAATATTAGAAAAAAATTCTAAACAAGCTACATTGATTCAATTTTCGTTGTTCGTTTTGTTCTTATTCGCTGACATTTGTTTTCTAATTGCTTGAAATTTGGTAAGTATTGTAATNTACAGCAAACAAATTGAAATGAGTACGTGATGTTTTATTCTAACAATAATCTATAATATTTTATTTTTATCTTCTACATTTAATACAGTTAATTATTTACATTAATAATAACGTATTTTGCTGAGTGGATAAAAATCTTCGTCCGTATCACATCGCCAGGCAATAAATATTAATCTTGATTTGTACTTGGGTAAGGAAACATCGTACCTTTATCTGTAAGGGCAAGAAAACAGTTATACATTTTTTATGCTCCAAATTTTCATAACACTGTGCAACAGTATTGTTAGGTTGAAAGCAAACCTTTGTGGAACTGAGGTTTCAATGTAATTTTTTTATGAAAACAAGGTAGTTATCAGTGTAGTTTCAATGCTTTAGCAACAGCCCACATGCAGCGTAATTTGCACTGTGCACTGTGTATTTTATTTGTTATTTTATACCTCAAAATGTATTAAGTTTACCTGAGGAGTTGTAAAAATTTCCACTTAGACTAGGTTTTGGTGGAAGTTTGGGAGTGCCTTCGGTTATGGGAAAGAATTCTTTTGGAGACGATTTTGCTGTTAGCGCACTACTACTAACTAATGATGGTGGGGGAAAGCGTTGCTCATGCTGTTGTTGCTGCGTCATCGCTGTTGTATAAGAGTTGATGGAGCTAGGTAGTCCTGATGTTTGTGCTATTGCAGCCGATTTATATCGATGATGATAAGGCGGTGCAATTGTGCCGTGCAAATCAGATACTTGAACTCCGCCGGTTGGAATGTGTGGGGAAATCGGAGTCATTGGCGTCATTGGAGATGTCGTTGTAGAGGAGCTAAGTGCAGGCGATATGGCTTGATCATCCCAAGTTGACACCGATATTGAAGTACCAGCATTAAAGTGACTTGCAGCGATTGTAGGCGGCGGAAACGGGGGATAAGATGGCGGGCATTGAGAAGAATTCGTCGTTACTGAAGACGAAGCTAATGATGAGCCATCAGTAGCCGTGGCTGAGTGTAGCGACATTGCAGCCGATGCTGCTGCTGCTGTTGATATCGACGAAGATGCGACTCCGCTGCCACTGGCACTTGCAGATGACGATGACGATGATGAACGTTTTTCTATGGCCAAATTACGGCGAATCATAATACTGCTTGTATTTGGGAGCAATAAGTTACTCCTGCCATTAAATTCGTTTGTGTAGCTACGAGGATATGTGCCGATGGACTGATGAAGCCTAGGCGGAATTGGTGGTGGGCTGAGTTCACCATCACGTGGTGGTAGCTGAAGGTTAAGAAAAAGAATTGCATTGACGAATTATTTAAATTTTCTACTCTTCGATGGGCTTACAGTCGGTGCATCTGGAGCTTGCCTTTTCTGTGCTAAATCGGCACAGCTTTCAGTACGCTCCTTTCTACGAGGCGGCAACGGTGGTGGCACGGAACGATATTCAGTGCTAAGCGGGGATGGGACGTTCACATGAGGAGATACGGGTAGTGGAGAATTGCCTGATTCAATGTCAGGCAATTGAGGACTTGCATTGCTCACATGGGCTGCGCTTCCAGGAGTTCCAGCGTTAGTTGGACTAAAAGAATGAGATTATTTCGATAGATGCAAATCGTTTTGATTTCTTTTACGTATTTTTTTTTTTTTGTAAACATTTCACCCCAAAAATTTCTCAGTAATAGAATAATTAATGATTTAAATACATGCCTTTCAAATATTGGCAGAACGCGTTCTCCGTACTCACCTAAAATGGTTTGTGCTGAATTTGTGCGGATGTGATGGCGCATTCTGGAATGGTGTGCGTGTACTCGTGGAACCCACATCGGTTCGTGGACTTATCACCACACGTGGCAACGGTGATGTCAACGGAGGCTCTCCACCTATTTTTTCCGATACCGCTGCGGCCGCATTGCTGCTGTTGCTATTCGACCTATTGTGTTTTTGCTGGTGCTGATGTGGCGAATGATGTGCTCCATATATTTCATCCGACATATGCCAAATATTTTCCAAACGCGTTGGCGGCGTATCAATTGGTGTGTATGACATCTTTTCTGCGCTGCTAGCACATGCACCAACCCCAGTTAAAACACTTTCACCACCACTCCACGCATTCGGTCCAGCCGACGATGAGATTGATTTTTTGGGTAGCTGAGGTGCCGCTGAGTGTCCGCCCCCATCCTCTCCATTAGAATATTGAAATTCCGTTTTATGCGCAGATTCTGTACCATGGCCAGCATGTGCGCCCCCACCACTTGGGGCATTATGAGCCCACATTTGTGCTTCTCCATTGCGTTCAGGTAGATTCACACCAATAGTATTTGCTGCGGTCGTCGTCTGAGCACTTGTACTCGTATGTGAAATATAACTGATAGGGCTATGCTGATCACCTAGTGTGCCTCCACCAATGATCGCCGCGCTACCGCTTCCACTAACTGCTTGAATGGTTGACTCTACTGCATTGCTGCTGCTGTGAGTCGTTCCACGTGTACCAAAAATTGATGACGCTTGTAATAAGGAATTGCCGCTAACGCTACCAGTGCTTACACTATTGCTGTTGCTAGTGTTGTTTTGGCGTCGCGGCTTTATGCCCGGAGATTTCAGAGTAATTGATGCCCATTTGCGCGGCTGTTAGGGATAAAATGAAATGCATTATATTACAGTCAGTCAATAAAGTTTAGGTAGAGCGAATTTTTTACAATATGGGCACTGTTTTTTCAATATTTTATTTTTCGCAATTTTTTATAAAAATATGGTTAATTCTACAACAAAACCCCCAAAAATTAGAGATCAAAGCTATGTGCAAAAACAAATAAAAGTCCACAAAATTTGATTCAAATATTGTACTTTTTATTTACGGTCTCTAGAAAAAAGTGGAGTATCAGTTTTTTGGCCAATTCAATTTTAGTATAACATAGTGGAACTTTAAGGTAGCTACGACTTACCATTGATTTTTGGCAATTTTTTTTGTTGAAGGTGTCGCACAATTTTTCCATATAAAAAATTATCGAACATTATTTTATATGGAGAAAATGAGCGACACCTTCAACAAAAAAAATTGCAAAAAATCAATGGTAAGTCCTCGCTACCTTAAACTTGCACTTTGTTATACCAAAATTGAATGGGCTAAAAAACTGCGGAATTTTCTTTAATTTTGCACAAGTTTTGGGACTCTGATTTTTGGGGTTATTATTGTAGAATCAACCATATTTTTATAAAAAATTTTGCGAAAAATAAAATATTTGGAAAATAATATTATTGTAAAAAGTTCGATGTACCTAAACTTTTTTGACTGACAGTAAACTTTTTATAAAAATTTAAAATAACAGCATTGGCTTTTTTGTTGTATTACTCACAAATTTAGGTGCTTGCTTGCAGCCCCTGGGTTCTATGCGAAGACTTGCATGATACAAATAATTTGATATCTCCGTGTCAGTCATGCCTTTGAATGGATCCAAATTTTCTAAGAAATTCTATTAAGAAAAATTAAATAATTCATGAAAATATTTGAGTAAAAATTTCAGATCGAATGAATTTGGGACATCAGCATATAAATCGAAACCAACAGAGCGGTTTGAAATTGTCTTGTATACCGAAAGCATCTTCTTTAAGTGCTTTCAAAACTAATTCCTAGCGCATGATACTTACTCTTATTTTTGAATCCACCGACAGACAGTAGGGTTGATTTTGATAAAGTAAAATTTCTCCAATTATTTCCGACACTTTTCGCCGTTTGGAGAAATTTATAAGCTCTGTGTTGGGCAAAAAGTCAGGATTGCCTTCTTCTAAATGTAAAATATTAGTGAGATATCGACCGAAAAATGGCACACATGGCGGATTTATTGAGCGTAAACGTTCCTGATACTTTTTCAAGCGTCCATCGTTGGGTTCCCAACATTCTTCTAGGAATTTCTCATATCGTGCTGGTAAACCTTGAAATGTTAACTTTAATCGGTACACAGAAGCGCTCCCCATAGCAGCACTGATAGATAGAATTCCATTGAAATTATTCAATTCAAGCATTACCATCATAACTTCAATGGCTCGCGATACTATTGCAACTCGCTCTTCATAATTTTCCGCTTCTGTTATTGACTTTTCAATCCATCGTGTTACATTGGTGGTGTGCTTCATAATCTTGAGTAAGTTTGGACTTTTCACGTCCTTGTCCTTTTTTGTCCATGGCGAGCCAACAAGTTCCGATGGTTTCACATTTTTGTATAGTTCAAATTCAAGTAGGGTCAATTGTCGCGCTAACTCTAAAGGATGAAGCGTTAACAAGTTAATTTCAGAATCAGGAACATTAAGATGATGTTCAATAGGTGGCGGGCTATGTCCATAAGCGAATGTAATCGGTTTGTGACTCTGTTCTTGGTCATTCTTTAAATACGAAAAACATGTTTAATTTTAATTAAAACCAGTTAACGCGCTTGAAATATTGTGATTAGCTTACCTTTCGTTGAACGATTTTCAAAACGGAATCCACCCATTTTCGCATTGACTTGCCATTTACAAGACCCAAAAATTTTTCCAACTCTTCCAAAAGCGTTGGATCTTTCTCAAAGTCATAAAAGTGATGATCCACCCAATGCCGCAGCACATTCAGCACACGAAACTGCACCGGTTGAACATATTCTTTGCGATAACGTTTCCAGTCTTCCCGTTGCGAATTTTTATGCAACTTGTCTGTATCACAATTCAATGCATCCTTATCAACACCCTGTACATTGTCCTGATAAACCAAACTCGGGTCAGGTATATGAAATCTTTCTATCAACAACGATAACAGATTACGAGGAGTGCAAAAGTAGCG
This sequence comes from Rhagoletis zephyria, assembly GCF_001687245.7. Classification (NCBI taxonomy): domain Eukaryota; kingdom Metazoa; phylum Arthropoda; class Insecta; order Diptera; family Tephritidae; genus Rhagoletis; species Rhagoletis zephyria. Next base: position 215,080 of record NW_016157156.1, on the reverse strand, counting down.
ATATGTAGTCAGGAATGTGCGCACGAACATCGGATCGGCATAAATGTGATAGGTTAATCTTTCGATTAATTTGTCTAGTGTGGCGCCCTGAAAAATGCATGGAAAAAATCGTATTGATAAAAATTCATACTCCATTTTAAATTAAGGAAAGAGATCCATTCTAAATTTGATTGATAAAAGCTAGATTAGACTCTCCATAATGTATTTTTTCCTATTTTTTAGAGTGTTTTCGCAGGCGCAAACAAAATATATTTTATTTTTGTTTCATACACCTTGGACGCAACATAAAAAAATAAAGTGGTTTATAGTTTCCGTACCTTTATTTGTGGCACACTAGCACTTTCACGCTCTTCCAATACGATATTATCCGGGCTATCAGGCTCAGCAAACTTATATATATCCGGACTAGGCATACGCAATGGATGTTTCTTTTCAATATCCAACAATATACTATCAAGTATGCGATCTAACATGGATTTGGTATTAACCATTATTAAATCAGCCATCCAGTCGTTTTTGTGTTGAGCATTACGAGCAGTGAGTATAATTGGAGGTTGTACGCGAGGCGCTATTTCAAATGAATGCTTCAATTCGTCCGTATCTGTTCGATCACTGATTTCAACGCGGCGCATAAAAAATTTTTCCTTTACGCGATATTCAAAACACGGTGCGCCATTTGATGTCGCTTGCCGCTTTGTATTCGCTTTACAGAGGACCATAAGTCCATCAAATAGATAAACTTTGCGTTCGGCAATACGCTTTCCGGAACCCAGTTTACCAAGGAAATCATCTAGAATTTTCATGGGATACACATGTAATAAGACAAAATGGTACAATAATTATGGTACAATAATTATTGTACCATGGTAAGACACTGATAAAAAAAACAATTATATTCAACAATGATGAAGAAAGATAGCTTCTATCATTTTTATAAATTATTGTCGTTCTTCCACAATATTTTTTCATTAAAAACGGCCTCAAGCTCTATAAAATTGTTGAATATAATTTTTATAAAGCCATAAATAACAAACAAAAAAAATCATAAAAAGGATGGGTATACAAACCTCTTATGAATTCATTGCAATTTTGTCCAACATCTTTATCCCAATGTTCGACGGTATTCTGTAGTTCACGCGTGCGTTCAATTGCCAATTGGCGACGAGCGCGGCTACTCAATGGCACATGCGTCTCTCTGGGACAAGAAAGACAAAAGATAGGTTAAAAGGCTGTGTGCATATGCATAATTAATAGAAAAGATATTATATTTAGAGAAAACATGCACCACTAAGAAATATGCGGAGGTTGTTCAGGGTCAGTGGAGGGCCTTGGGTAACTGTTCATAAGGCCACATAGACTAGCTTCTCGGTTTCTTTTATGTGTTATAAATATTAAACGTACGTTCAAATATGGTTAACGTAAACGAAGTTACTTCGAAAGTTCCCAGAACGATTCGCAACTGGACATATTTTTATATTTCGTACATTTTCTTTTTTCTAAATAACTATCAGCGCTCCGTACAAATAAAATAATATACTTACTTGGGTAGACTTCCCAATATGCTCTCAAGCTCACTTTGCAATGGGCACAGTAAGCCTTGCACTTGTTTAAAACTCTCAATATCATCTTCAGAACGACTAAGCTCCCTCAATACGTTTATGTAATCGAAGTAAACAAAAGCATGCGATACTGGCACCAAAAGCAATTTAGGAAGATAATACTTAACAGCATCACGGAATCCATGTCCAGCAGACATTAAGGACATTGCCTGGATAAATATATAAACATTATTTAATTTATGAATCAATAGAAATTAGAATGTTTTACTTACATCCGGTTTAGCTAGCAAATTTTGAAGCGCATCTTTAGATTTTTGTGAAGTCACTTCATTGGCATATTTCGAATATACATGCAATTCTTCACCTTCTGCCAATTCTTCAAAACAACTGCCCACACAGGGTGTACTTTGTTCTTGTGACATCTCTATAACATCTTCTAGCGAACCGAGCAAGGTAACTGTTACTTCGTAAATATCCATTATATTGGAGAATATAGGCTCCAACTCTCTTGGATCGCGTACAATTTTAGCTAGCTCTTCGCGGAAAACACGTATTATCATATGTAAATCACGTTGATACTGTTTTTCATCGTTAATGAGATCCTTTACAACTTCCTCATATGTGGTACTGGCGCGTTGCGCTGGTAGGGTTGGAAGCGTGATTGCCAAATTGCTAGATTTCATATCATTTTGATAAAACATATCCATTAACACTTTGTCAGCGCACATTGCTACTTCAATATCTTCTTTCGTTATTTCCAAATGTTTTATTTTGCGAACATAATTGCCAGCCAAATTTAGTATATCTGCAGATATATACTCCAATATCGCAACCAGGAACACAGAGACATTGCTGTCAATTTTATATTGAAGTACATCCTGTCGAGGAAAGTTGTATAATTAGTTAATTTATCAAAAAATTACATAAAACAATAAAACTATTTAAATAGCATTTGAATTTTAAAACGGCTTCTATATCGTGGACTTCTCCAAACTATAATATATAAAATAAATAGAAGTAACTCGCTGCCGAGTTATAACAAATACGAGGGCCATATGTTTGGAGTATTTCGAGTGCTTCTTTGCCAACACTCGAAGACGTGAGTGGGTAGTCATTTCCCAATATTTTTGGGAGTGACAGTTATTGGACAAATATAAAACTACGTCATTTCGGTTACGCAGATACGGATGTCATGGGAACAATTGATAATCCGTTGTTGTTGTAAGAGCATACAAATTCCCCAAAGAGATACAAATCTGGGTCGTTCCGGTTACGTAGACCCGATTATGGTGGAAAAGGTGTTGATAATCCGTTGTTGTTGTTGTAGCAATCCTCGGTACTATCAGATATTCTACGTTTGTAGTAGGCTCACGGAAGTTGAATGGTGATCCATTTAAATCGAAGCGGGCCTATCTCCTTGGCAAAATTCCAAAATCTAGTAAGTTGAAATGTTGCAACTCCCAGCAATTTTTTCCGGATGATTTGTAAAGTATCTACGCCGTTGCAGTGGTGAGTGCAAAAAAAATATAATTTTTCTCGAGCCCGGATAATTTTCAACGTTTTTCTCATTTTTTTTACAAAACTTTCATTAATTAATTACTAGCATATTCTCATAGAATTATAGTAAACCTTTTGAAGCATGCTATGTACTCTGTCCGTTGGCAGCACGCATTTTTTCTTTTTTGAGGAAACAGTTTCCCTGGCTTCGTTTAAAGCCCATTGGTCGATTGGATATGGAAATGATTTCTTCGCCTTCTCTTCCACATCCTAGAAAAAAATTAAAAATGGTTAACTATTGATTTCGCGAATTTTTTTTTATAATTTCATTACCTGTACGGTATGGGGCAGTGGTTTAGCGCATAACATCGCTAAAATGCGTAAGCAAAGTGTTTCCACAAACAGTAGTGCATCTTCTTTGGCCGATAAGCGTGGGTGCACTTGTTCTAGCACCTTTATGAGATAAAATTGAAAAAAAATCTGTAAAAAAGATAAGCTTTCAAAAATTGCATAAAAACCCCCACCTTCCTCAGGGACGGTATAAATAATCCTTTCCAGCGCCCTGCATTTTCGCTTTTGGTAAAATCGTATCCATCATCATCGCAGCTGCTGCTACAGGCATGCTGAGAAGAGAACATTTCGATTCTCTAATCGATTAGCCAACTCTAATAACAACCTCCACGACCTACACCGTTAGGGTTCACGTTGCACCCCCGTCACAATTGTAAATTGAGACGAAGCTATCAAGCTGGAGTTATTATATTTGCACTAGTCGCCATTGTTAGTTTAAGTTCAGAATGTCTATCATTCCCCAGATTTTTGATTACGGCTCAATTGTGGCACTACACGAAAAGTATTGGATATGATATTTACTAATAATTCATCAGCTACTGTTTGCTTATTGCAATGCTTCACTTTACTTTTTATGCCCTGCACTGTGCGCCTATGAATTTATTATTAAATTCACTTTGTACAAACATAAAATTTTATTACAGAATGCGTATATCTATTTTGCGATTTGTAGTAAATACAGGTTGAAAAAATTAACCAAATACTGAAAAAAATCGATTCGATTTTCACTCACTTTACAGAGTTGCAAATAATTGCACTTATCGGGTTTGTCAAGTACTATTTTGATAAGAAATTGTGGCCACGCATTTATATAAAATAAAGTATAAATAAATAAAAGCCTGTAAAAAGAGAGTTCTTCTATTTATTAAAGATACAATGCTGAAATAAGTCGTCCATTAATAACATAAATGTGTAAAATGTTCAACAAATATTTACAATAGGGATGTTGTGGAAATGGTCTGGGATATGCAGTTGGAATTGCATTTGCATATTTTTTGCTTGCTGACATGGCAACTATGTGCACTTTAATGTTATGAATTTACAAATGCAACAAATATGCAAATCCAAGAGCATATGCACAAGATCCTGAACGGCCCTAATGTTTATAGTACTTTTTTTTTAGTGTGATTTAATGAAACCCTACAGTAGTAATACGACGGGTTTATGACTTTACTAAAGTTAATGTGTTTTCAAAACGGGGACATAAAAAGATATGCATTTAATTCACTAGAGGACACACTAGAAACTCTACGGCATGCTATGATTAAGGTTTTGACCAGAGACCGAAAATAACCGGCCCATTTATCGCTGTGTCACAAATATCTTGGTATAAAAAATAAATCACTCACAATAACTCTTATAACAAGTTTTTGGCTTATCTGCATTGCTTAGGGCCGTTTGCACCATGTCTAGTTAATTCTAACTCCCAGTTAAACATCTTTATCGACGTTATCGACACCCATCATATAACATGTGATCGATAAAGCAGTTAACGTGCTTAACTGAAGGATGTACCTCCAGTTAGCGTTAACTAGACATGGTGCAAACGGCCCTTAGACTTTTATTTGATTTGTTGTTTTTTTTTTACGTTTCGAATTGACCTTTTGTTTTACTTTTTTGTTTTAAATGCAACGGTATACAAGTAGGCCATTAGTATAGTTTATGCCATGATACAAAAATTTGAAGGTAGAACCGCTGAGAGGCAGTCTGAACATTTTTGAAGTTTGCTAACATAACAAAAATGTTTTCAAATTTTCAATCGCACAATTACATTCTCACATTCCGCCTCAAATAAAAGAAAATTTGAATATTTTCATCTATTTGTTTTTTGTTTTTGCTTTTATTTGGCATTTGAGCCGCTCTGGAAATATCAATTTTATTAAGTAGACAAACTTCAAAAAATAAATGATAGCCGACGAATTGAGCGAGCGGTTTTACCTATAAATATTTGTATCATGGTATATTCATTGAAGGGAAGAAGATGGGACGAAAATCAAGCATTGAATTCCGAAAATGTATACGAGTAGTGATACAAAAAGTTTCAGTTAAAGTGTGTAAAAAAGTTTATAACTGTGATCATTTGAGTGAACTAAAATAGTTTTACTTGCTATTCTTTAGATTGTTTTACTTCGTTTGCATTTTCATCATATATTTTCTCTGCGCCATAATTAAATTTACTAACTCACTCACTAATTTACTAACTCACTCACTAATTAAAATAATTTGCAAATACCTAACTCACTGTTTATTCGACGGTGAAAAATTTTTATTTAATATTGCCTGATTATAAAAAGGTAATAATATGACCATCTAAAAAGAAAATTAAATTAAAATGGCAACGTCTTGATTATAAAAAGGCAATAAGATGACCATCGAAAAAGAAAATAAACCTAAGAATGGCGGCGTCTTGCGTTTATTTGCAAATAGTATCGCTAATCAATACTTATTTGCGTGATTTAGGGCCGGTTGTTCAATGTATGATTAGCACTAATCGGAGGTAGAAGCTCTGGTTATATACAGCGACTGCTTTATCGATCACATGTTATATGTATGATGTCGAAAACGTCGATAATGATGTTTAACCGGCAAGTAGTGATAACCAGACATTGAACAACCGGCCCTTAGTTATTTGCAAATAAAAAATTAACTCAGCGTTTATACGACAAAGTTTATTGTTATGCAAATTGCAATTTGCAAATAAGACGGGCGTACAAATGTAGTAATAAATTACTGCGGCTGGCCTTTATTTTCGTTAGCGATTCCATTTCTCACAGTCATTAACAGTAAGCTCCCTCGCATAAAACGCTTACACAGTGATATATCACAAAAAGTAAAAAATAAATGGGTATTGATAGAAGAAGTTACAATGGGTAGGTTCAGAAGGCGCAGCAATTGAGCGCAACCGTTTCTAAAAAAATCAGTGATCGTTATGCGTCTTCTGATCGGCTTGATGCATTAACTGTAAAATTCAACTCTCAGGGCCGGTTACTCAATGTCTGGTTAACACTAATCTGCGGTTAAACATCGTTATCAACGTCTACAACTCCATGCATACAACAGGGTGTCGGTAACGTCGATAACTATGTTTAACCGAGGATTAGCGTTAACCAGACTTTGAGTAACCGGCCCTCAAAGGTACACACCAACATGTTGTCTCAAATGATCAGAAAAATATTACGATCATTTAACACGCAACTGTTCAGTTGATCAGAAGTACACAACAACGCGTTCAGAAGGTAAAATCTCAACAGTTACTGAGCTGATGCGCCTTCTGAACGTGCCCAATGTGTTAGGGCCGGTTGTTCAATGTCTGGTTATCACTACCACTACACTATCGACGATTTCGACATCATGCATGTAACATGTGATCGATAAAGCAGTAGTTGTGCTTAACCGGAGCTTCTACCTCCGATTTGTGCTAATCAGACATTGAACAACCGGCCCTTAAATGTGGACCAGTTATTTTCGGTCTTTGGTTTTGACAAATATACGGAGTATAATTTAATGGCATCTAACCAATGCCTGCGAAAATTTGCCTCCGCGATTGTATAATCCAGTTTTCATATTAAATTCAAAAAAATAAAAAATAAAAAATTAGTTGCGTTCCCTAACTCGCACGGAGTTGCAATAATTTACTAGAAAGCGGTCCCGTACTCGATTCTCTGGCAAAGTAGGGAAAAATCTGACCTCCCTCGTTCAGAAGTTGAAAGATTTTACGCGAAGAATTTTTGTTGGTATAATCTGGTAAAGTGTCAAACCATCAGCGGCTCAATGTTGTAAATATAACATTACGATGAAATATTTAGTTTTGTAAGTATATTCGTAATTTGCCTGTGTGTTTGCGTCTGCTTTAGCAAATCGCCAAAGCAGTGTATGCATTGTTCAACTTTGCGTTCAACATTTGCGTTCAACTCAATGCAAAATTACACGAAAAAAACGGGAATGGCCAAAAATATCAAAATATAAAAAAAAAATATAAAAAATATTCGCCATTAAAAGGCGTTTGCATTGTTCAAACTTGCATTCAAATTTTAGTTGAACGGCCTTTCAACTAATCCAGAGATGGGCAAAGTGGCTCCCAGGCGCCTTTTGAACTTAGGAGCCGGCTTGGCACATTTAGGTGGTAGATGAGGGGTAACATCAAGAGCCACCATGAAGGGGGAAGAAGACCGTATTCAAATTTCTTGTACTCCGACTCTCATTACTAATATATATGATGCTTTTAATGTATTTTGTACACCCCTTTACCCTGAGAACTGATTTAGCTCTTGCGTAGCACTTGTTGGCTCTTTGACGGCTTTAAGAGCCAAAAATTTACCCATCCCTGTACTAATCGATTTCAACAAAGTTGGTCACCAGCCAACATTTAGCCATCCAACCTTTTTTCGTGCAACCCTGCGTTGAGTTGAAAGCAACGTTGAACAATGCAAACACTTATACAAATACAAGATCACGTAAGAACGGGACGTTGTTGTTGTAGCGGCTACAACAACCCCGCTCAGATCCGTTGATATCTCAGTCGTTGTCGTCGAGTTCCACTAACGGCAGCCCTAAGAAGTGTGCAGCCTCTACGGGGTCGGTCCATAGGGACAACTCCGTTAGGGTTGTCGGGTTTTCCGGGCATGCGAAGAAATGTTTCGAGTCGTGAGGGGTCTATCCGTATGCCGGACACTCATTTGGCACATCCTCATTTAGTCTACTCAGGTATGAGTTTAACCTGCTGCAGTAACCAGAGCGAAGTTGGGCTATTAATGAACCTCTGGACTTCGTCCGTCAGTTCATATAGATGCCTCCTGACGTGTCTAGGCGAGGGCTCCTCTGCAAGCAGCTGTCTGTTGGGTGGCCGCTTGCAGAGCATTATGTTGTGTTCCCTAATAGGGAGCATTTTCGCCTCGTCATGGAGGTGGTGTTCAGGTGACATCAGGAAGCATCCGGTCGCTGTCCTGAGTGCGGTGTTCTGTGCTGTCTGTAGCTTCATCCACTGCGTCCTATTAGTCTCCGACGACCACACTGGTGCTGCGTAGTTTAAAACCGGCCGGCCTATTGCCTTGTACGTTGCCAAAAACGTTTCTTTGTCTTTGCTCTAGGTAGTGCCGGCTAGCGACTTGAAGACTTTGTTGCGGATCTGTACTTTGTTGACAATAGCGGTTGCGTGCGCAGAGAAGGAGAGCAGGCTCTCGAATGTTACTCCGAGTATTTTGGGGTTATTCACCGTCGGAATTGGTGTATCATGGACGTGAATTCCCAGCGGTAGCCTGACCTCCTTCGTCCAGGTGGTGAACAAGGTCACAGAGGATTTCGTAGGGGAGAGGGCTAGACACTTTGCAGTGAAGAAGCAAGAAAAATCGGTGAGATAACCGTTTACTTTCGAACACAGCTCATCAATTCCATTCCCAGTCGCCATGATCGAGCAATCGTCGGCGTAAGAGACAATCGAGACTCCCTCTGGTGGTTGAGAGAGCATTGAAATATGTATAAAATTTAAACATTAGCGGGGAAAGGACACCACCCTGTTCAACCCCCTGTTTTATTTTCCTAAGTTTGCTCGATTTGTCTCTAAATATTACCGACGAGTGTCGACCAGATAATTTGCCGACCACCGTTGGAGCCTCTGTGAGAGAGAGGAAGCCTCTGTGAGAGAGAGGAAGCCTCTATATCTTCTAGTAGCGTGGAATGGCTGACAGTGTCAAAAGCCTTTGACAGGTCCAACGCTACTGGAATCGTTCTCTCACAGCGACGGTTACGGTTAAGGCCACGAGTTATCTGAGTGTTTATGGCGTTAAGCGCTGTTGTTGTACTGTGCACTTTACGGAAACCTTGCTGATGCTTCGCTGGGGCCAGGTGGTTCATGAAGTACGGGTGTAGCAGGGCCTCAAGTGTCTTCGCTACCGGAGAAAGGAGTGTTATCGGTCGGTATGTCGATACGAATCTCCTTTGTTGGCAAGTTTCCCCAGTTTGAGCAGTGGGAGCACTCTCCCCACCTTCCAGATGTCTGGGATGATGAGAGTGGCCATAGAAAAATTTAGGACCTCCGTTAGGTACGCTACTCCCGCAGGACCCAAATTTTTCAGCATCAGCATGCATATTCCGTCGGGACCCATGGCTTTGGAGGCTTTCGCCTTCCCGATGGCCATCTGAGCTTCACCGCAAGTGAAAGCAAGGGGGGCACAATTTGTAGGCAGTTTGTGCAGCCTTCTGGTCACTCCACGCTTGGTTTTGTCCACCGGAGGATGCAGTATGAACTGCCGGATAAAGTAGATCGCGCATCACTCCGGGTCCGACGAGGCATGGTCGCCGAAAGAAATTTCAACTCTGTCGTCGGGCTTCGTCGGATTGGACAGTGATCTCACGGTTGACCAAAGCTTACTCACACCAGAGGTGAAGTTACAGGTCTTTAGATGTTTTTCTCACTTCTTCCGCTTATGTACGTTCACTAGTTGCCGAATCTCTGCGTTGAGATCTCTGATACGGGGATCTCGGGGATCGGCCGGACGAAGGCTGTCACGCTCATCGGCTAGAACAGCCGCTTCGGCAGCGAAATTTGGATGTGGGTCCGTGATGCATCCTGCCGGTACGAAGCGGGCTGCAGCAGCAGTGACAGCCCTGCGGAACCTACGTTCACCAAGGTGGACGTCGGTTGGTGTAGGGAGAGCAGCGAAGATGTTTTCAGTAAATTCCGCGAAGCCTTTCCAATCAGCTTTGGAGAAGTTTATATATGTTCGGTGGGCAGATGGTCTGATGGCAAAGTCAGCATAGGTCGCCATGATATGCTGTTTATAAGACCAGCGTTGACTGTTGTTATGTCTGGCGAGCTGCAACAGCTGCCCATAATCCTGGTGGGTGCGTCGTCGTTCATTGTGCAGAATATCGAATCGTCTATCTTCTCAGCCAAATCGGTTCCCCTACCATCGTTTGACAGGCTTGAATGCCAAAGATCGTGGTGCGCATTAAAGTCACCTACTACCGCCCGGTCTTCACCTCTGAGGAGCGCACCTATATCCGGGTGATATCCTGCCTGGCAACAGGTGGCAGGGGGTATGTATACGTTGAATATTTCGAGCTCAGGGTGGTATCCCTGCGGTCGATGTCTGCTTCGATAAGACGATACTGCACGGNTCTGATACGGGGATCTCGGGGATCGGCCGGACGAAGGCTGTCACGCTCATCGGCTAGAACAGCCGCTTCGGCAGCGAAATTTGGATGTGGGTCCGTGATGCATCCTGCCGGTACGAAGCGGGCTGCAGCAGCAGTGACAGCCCTGCGGAACCTACGTTCACCAAGGTGGACGTCGGTTGGTGTAGGGAGAGCAGCGAAGATGTTTTCAGTAAATTCCGCGAAGCCTTTCCAATCAGCTTTGGAGAAGTTTATATATGTTCGGTGGGCAGATGGTCTGATGGCAAAGTCAGCATAGGTCGCCATGATATGCTGTTTATAAGACCAGCGTTGACTGTTGTTATGTCTGGCGAGCTGCAACAGCTGCCCATAATCCTGGTGGGTGCGTCGTCGTTCATTGTGCAGAATATCGAATCGTCTATCTTCTCAGCCAAATCGGTTCCCCTACCATCGTTTGACAGGCTTGAATGCCAAAGATCGTGGTGCGCATTAAAGTCACCTACTACCGCCCGGTCTTCACCTCTGAGGAGCGCACCTATATCCGGGTGATATCCTGCCTGGCAACAGGTGGCAGGGGGTATGTATACGTTGAATATTTCGAGCTCAGGGTGGTATCCCTGCGGTCGATGTCTGCTTCGATAAGACGATACTGCACGGTGTGGTGCGTGATGAACGCTAAGCCACCACCATTATCCTGCTCGCGATCTCGACGGTGCACGTTGTACTCGGCACAATTCAACAATGTTGAATTGCTGTGCAGTTTCGTCTCTTGGACAGCAGCTATCAGTATTCCATGCCTACCCATAAAGACGGTTATTTATTTATTTATTTACTTAATATTATTATCAACAAATCTGAGGCCCGTTGCAGTTAAGTTGAAGGAGCTTCATGTGGTTCCGGAGACGTGTGGTAATGCGGGGTGTGAGAGATGTGTGCGGCCCTGACGCCATTGGCTGTGTGCGCTGCTGAGGTGGTTGGCGCCCTGTGGTGGTTGGCGTCGCGGTTGAGGTTTGCGACCGTGCTGCGCAACACGGGCCCTCGAAGTTCCTCGTCCAATCTTACGTGGTGCGCAGACCTTAACATGACCTAAAGTGGCACCAGCCAAGGCAAGATAGTAGGAGGAACCAAGAGTTGTTGGCGGCGGCGCACAGTGGCGCCTAAGTGGGCAAAANCGAAATTTGGATGTGGGTCCGTGATGCATCCTGCCGGTACGAAGCGGGCTGCAGCAGCAGTGACAGCCCTGCGGAACCTACGTTCACCAAGGTGGACGTCGGTTGGTGTAGGGAGAGCAGCGAAGATGTTTTCAGTAAATTCCGCGAAGCCTTTCCAATCAGCTTTGGAGAAGTTTATATATGTTCGGTGGGCAGATGGTCTGATGGCAAAGTCAGCATAGGTCGCCATGATATGCTGTTTATAAGACCAGCGTTGACTGTTGTTATGTCTGGCGAGCTGCAACAGCTGCCCATAATCCTGGTGGGTGCGTCGTCGTTCATTGTGCAGAATATCGAATCGTCTATCTTCTCAGCCAAATCGGTTCCCCTACCATCGTTTGACAGGCTTGAATGCCAAAGATCGTGGTGCGCATTAAAGTCACCTACTACCGCCCGGTCTTCACCTCTGAGGAGCGCACCTATATCCGGGTGATATCCTGCCTGGCAACAGGTGGCAGGGGGTATGTATACGTTGAATATTTCGAGCTCAGGGTGGTATCCCTGCGGTCGATGTCTGCTTCGATAAGACGATACTGCACGGTGTGGTGCGTGATGAACGCTAAGCCACCACCATTATCCTGCTCGCGATCTCGACGGTGCACGTTGTACTCGGCACAATTCAACAATGTTGAATTGCTGTGCAGTTTCGTCTCTTGGACAGCAGCTATCAGTATTCCATGCCTACCCATAAAGACGGTTATTTATTTATTTATTTACTTAATATTATTATCAACAAATCTGAGGCCCGTTGCAGTTAAGTTGAAGGAGCTTCATGTGGTTCCGGAGACGTGTGGTAATGCGGGGTGTGAGAGATGTGTGCGGCCCTGACGCCATTGGCTGTGTGCGCTGCTGAGGTGGTTGGCGCCCTGTGGTGGTTGGCGTCGCGGTTGAGGTTTGCGACCGTGCTGCGCAACACGGGCCCTCGAAGTTCCTCGTCCAATCTTACGTGGTGCGCAGACCTTAACATGACCTAAAGTGGCACCAGCCAAGGCAAGATAGTAGGAGGAACCAAGAGTTGTTGGCGGCGGCGCACAGTGGCGCCTAAGTGGGCAAAAATCGAAAAACTCGTTATCTGCAATGTGAACTTGTTTGGTATTTTTGTAAAGACAATTTACTCACTAATAATAATTAAACAGACATTCCCCTAAAAAATTAATTATATGCCGCCAGGAAGCCACAAAAGTCGACAAATTTTATTCTAAGAATTTTAATAAGAGCATAGCCATGCGTAAGCTCTTCACAGAAAAAAATGTCAAAAATATATTTTTTGAAATAAAATGTTAGTTTGACGTTTTTTGTTTCCATATAGATAGTAGAGAATTACAGGAATTAAAAGTTTGGAATAAAATTAAACACAGTGTGTCCCTGCGGTGTTCCAAACAAAACAATTTTTTCAAACAAAATTTCTAAACATGCTAAATTTTAATGGAATGAATAAAAAATATATGTAAAAATAGGTAATTTTTTATTATTTTATTTAGTGGTACGGGCTTTTAGCTTTCAAAAGAAGAAATAAAAGCCTGCTCATTTTTTGCACTTTCTAAAGTAATGCGTTTTTCGCTAATGCATAAAATAATTTTTAAATTTTTTGTCAGTGCCTTGAGATCTGCACGATTCGTTCCATTTTCAAAAATGAAGTGTCAGATTAATAACCTTGAACTATGGACAATAGAAGGTTTATTTTTTTTAAAGAGTTGCCACCTGTTAAAAAATTAGATTATTAAAAAATTAGATACAATTTTTTTTTATTAGTTAAATGAATTATTAAGAGATGGGTATTAATCGAAATGTGTATTACCTACATGTAGGTTGTAGAGAGTTGCCACCTGTTTAAAAGCTCGAATTCCTTTTGAATGAAAGGAATTAGGTAATTGAAGTGGATAGGTGTCGCCATAAGGGAGTCAGACGAAAGAGGTTTAAGAGGGTTTTAGCTTAAAAATGTTACGAATAGGGTTGCCACCTGTTTGTAAAATCAAATTTAGTTAAACCAAAATAATAATTACGTCAAATCATAGGACTACGCCATCGTATTTGTTGTTTTATTACAAATATATACATTGTCAATCAGTGATTTGTTCTGATTACATTCCTTTTAAATTACTGCAGTCTTAAATTAACTCAGGAATGTTTTTACTCTCCACTTATTTCTTGCTAAATATGTCAAAGTTTTTCATTTGTCTGATATACATATTTCAGTTACCTTATTCCCTTATTTAAAGTGAATTTGATATTTTAAACATGCGGCAACCCTTCTATATATCATTTAGAGTTAACGTACTTTCAAAACAAGTTCAATTGATACCCATATTGTAATATCTAATTCATTTAACTTATTAAATAGTTTTAATAAAATTTGTAACAGGTGGCAACCTTTTTCAAAAATAAAAAAAATTAATTGCACATCTACGGGTCAAGCACTGTCATTTGACACCTCACTTTTGAAAATAGAACGAACTATATGTGCATACCTATGTAAAAGCCACCAGAACCCAAATTTTCAAATTCAAACTGCATTTACAGTGAAAGTTTGAAAGTAATCCAAAAACCAATTGTATTTTTGAATTTAGCGTCCTCAACTTTACTAAGAAGCGAATTTTAATTTATATCCGTCCATAATTATATTTTTGCCCACATTTTATATGGAAGGGAAGCACTGTGCGGCGTGTGGGTGGTGGTGCGGTTGTGTGTGTTCTGTGGTCTGTCGTGGTTGTGGTGTGGTCTATTGTGTTGTTATGTTGTTGCGCTGTGGTGTTTGTGTGGGACTGCTCAGGTGGACTGGGGTTAGCCGTGGAGGCTGCTCTGTTTGAGCAGCAGGGGGCCACAAACGACGTGGTCCACTGCCGATGTGTCCGTAGTCCTGAGCAGACCCTGAGGTGACTCCACCCCTCGCAAGCATTGCACTTGACTGAGGTGGAGTTGTGGTGTAGTCGTCTCTGGCATACGCAGCAGGTGTAGGTTTCTGGCCCTGGGTTTTACTCGATGCCAGCCCTGAGTAGAAGAAAACGTAGCGAATGCATCCCTATGAACGAACAACTTCTGAGATACTTCGCCGACCTAAACGGGGTTAGATAGCCGAAACAACAGCCCTTGCTCGGGTAAAACCCGAGTCATTCCGGTACGTAGAACCGGCTGTCGTGGGAATGAACGCGACGTTGTATTTGTAACTGGTTTTGACAAAAAAAATCGTGGAAGCGGGTTCGTCAGCTGAGCATTTGTTTACATCACAAGCACCAATATTTTACACTTTTTTTAAGTAAAGAAGAGTTAATTCAACATGGCAACACGTTTTAAAGCATTTTTATGAATAATTTTACCTAAATTGTGTGTTTAAAGTGGCTGACAACAATTTTGGTTTTAGTTTGTAAGTAGGTTTTAGGTCTTGTGTCGTTTGCTCATGACAAACACTGTTTAAATGATAGTGCATTGGTTAAAGGCCCTACACACGCATTGATTTATCGGCCAATCAGTTGGCCAACAGCTAGAAGTTGGTGGTAATTCGGTGTTCGCATGAGGCGATTTTCCAGGCATTTTTAGAGGCGATTAGTTGAATACAATGGCCCGTAGTCATAGAGTAGTTAGAAAAAGGTTTTAACGTTTAAAATTGTGTTTTATTGTAATCACCATTTTAACTCTTCCATAGTCAAGTTAAAATGCATTTATGGCAAAAACAGAATTTTAACTTTAAAATGAAGAGAACGCGGTTTTCAAATGGTAAAATAAGGTTCTAAGTTTTGTTTTGTTGTTGAAGTAGTAAACGAAATAGCACCCTGGTTCGGTCCCCACTCCGAGCGATTCCAAAAAATTAAATTTTTTATTTTCATATTTATCTTTATTTTAACATAAACATTATTATATTTTACTTTATTAAATTTTGTTTTATTATCTTTTTTTTGCTTATGGTATTTCATATAATTATTTCGGTCTTAATTAAATTTTTTGGAGTTTAATTTTAATTAAAAAGGCTAGAACAACTATAATTAGATAACAAAAATTTAAATAGTATTTAAAGGAACAAAAAAAAAAAAGATGTAAAAAATGGTCCCTGGCAGTGGGTTTCGAACCAGGGTAGTTGCGAATATTTTTCCGAAACAAAAGTCTTTTACAGATAATTAACAAACCGCTTATCCAAATTAAACAAATTTGGTATCAAATGAAAGAGGACTTAAATAGCTTCAAAACTGAAATGTCTAAACGAGGAAAGCCACATACTGAAAAATATTTCAATAAAAAATGTTAATTAATTACCATAGAACAAACCATTTGTCAGGTATATGCATTTCTTTAGTATTAAATTATAAAAAAAGTATAAATATACATAGGTCGTTCGTTATTTCTGTTTAAAAGCTGTTTCAGTCGTCTTTCATATGATACCAAATTTGCTTAATTTGGACAGGTAGTTTGTTTATTATCGGGAAAGGACTTTTATTTCGGAAAAATATTCGCAACAACCCTGATTCGAACCCCCGACTTCCCGGCTTGCTAAATCCGCAATCCTGCAGCGGACACAGGGTTAACTAATTCAAGTAGGTACTCATATTCCTATATATTGCCGAGTAAATTTTTTCTCTTCATATGGATAGCACTGTTCTCTCTCATCTTAACAAAAAGCTGTTTCTAAGGTGTATATGATTAACACGACTTAAAACTCTATTCTAAACTTAAAACTGTATTTTAACAAGAATGGCCCGTAGTTATAGTCAAAATAAAGTCGACTCTAAAGTTAAAAGCAGCTTTTTGACATAACTTTCAATGGAATATCTGTCAAAAAACCTGATTTTAACTTTAGAGTCGACTTTATTTTGCCTATAACTACAGGCCAATGAGTTTTAACTTGCGACTATGACTATGGGCCAATATGTTTAAGAAATTTGTCTACCGATTTGGCTCTCAGAGATCGAGCCAACTGAGTATTTAGATTTTCTTCCACGAATGAAACTAGCCTTTCCAGCTGGTGTTTAGTATTAACGACCTTAGACCTGCGTGAAATTAATAAAAATTATTTATTTCCGTCGTGCGCAAAAACTTGCAAGAAACCAGCAAGACGAGAGAGAATTAAGAGAGCAAAAATTACAGCTGAACTTGCAAGTTTAACTGGATTTTTACTGGATAAATTTTTACTAGTAACTATTAGGTTCATTCCTTATCTTTTTGGACTAAAATCTGAAAAGTGTCAAAATGCCAGGGCGTAAGCAAAATGCGCTCACTAAAAGAGAGTAACAGGAAAAGTAAAGGAACGCAAAAAACCAAATTTTTAGTCCAAAGAATGGCAACAACAAAACTAACGTCAAATAAGAACAGAAATGTATGTCAAAACACATTCACACAAGCACAAGCACAATAAACACTTGCTATATCAATTATTTTTTGCCTCCTTCCAATTTCAATTCATTTCTTTTATTTTTTAGATTATNAAATCTGACTACTTCGGACTGATGAGAGTCGCTCTCACTGACTGTTGCTCTCTCATTTTTGCTGTCATTTCCGAGTTAAGGAACGCTTTTTGGATTAAATCTGACTACTTCGGACTTTTTCTGACTATTTCTGGGAGATAAGGAACGCGCATATTTGCTGGTAAGAAAAACAGCTGATGGCATGATGCTTAATGCAATTCACATTACCAAAATAATTGTTTGTGGTGTTTTTAGAGTTGCAATTGACAAAATAAGCTTATTAAAATATATATTAAGATGGGAAATACTATTTTTCTTAGAAAATTGCTTCGGAAAATAACAAATTAATCAGCTGTTCATAAAACTTGCAATTTCCTGCTGGTTTTGCGTTTTCGTACTTTCTTGCATATTTCCTTCATTGGGAGTATATATTGCCTTACTCTCCGGAATTTGGTTACTGGCAAATTACTGGATATTTTTCGCTGGAGAATGCGAAAACACAACTATAATTTGTGAGACACAAAGCTCCATGCAAGTGAATGTTTTTGACTTTGACTGAGCAAATTTTCTTCATTGCGTCATATAAGCTATCCCATCTTGTAACGCCAGGTTTGCTAAGTGTACCTAAAACCCTATAAATGATATCTGCTGTTTTGTCCAGCAGAGTTCCACAATTCGTTACATTTTCTAATGGCATTATGATGTATTGCACATCGAGATGTATTATTGCCTGTTTAAAGGATTCGGTTAACATCTGTTGTAGCTCACAAATTCAACGTATGTGCAGCACACCTAAAACGAAACGCTAATGGTAAATCACGTGAATCAGTTACTTAATCTTCTTCTTCGTCGGAAACATCCTATTCTAAATTCCTCAGTTCTATGTTTGGAATTGATACACCAAAACATGTGAATGCTTTAATGAAGTTACTACCATTATCAGTCACTCTGGCGACTATCTGCGCGGGATTCAAATTCAAACCAGCATGGGCTCAAATCGTAACATCTGTTCAAGGATGAAAAACTATACGAAAGAGAATTACGCGATACGCCAGGCGTATAAGCTGAATGGGATAAAGGGTACGCTCACGTATTTCATAGTCCGAAAGATGTATTTTACGTGACGAGAAATACGGTGTCTTATGTGACGATTCAAGCCCTGAACTCCGTCCACTATCATCGAAATTTATAATTATGAATTCCAGGAAACCTTCTACAAGCTAGTGTTTTACATTGGCAGCCGAGATCCGCATCGAACCAATGAGCAGTTACTCCAAGGAAACTGCTTTTTCGACTTGACCATACATACCGTGGCGGCTGAAATAAAAGACTCGCCTTACTTTGAAGAGTTTTGGCTATTATTCCATGGTTTATTTTATGTTTAATATTTATTTTATAAAAGCCTGGGCATGAATCGCGTAACTTTGAAACGATAGTCGTTCAAACGATACTGACAAAACGATGTTGTCAAAACACTGATTTATGCATTTGTGTTGCTGTTACGTGTTACTGTTACGTGAAGCAAAACTGGAATCGAGTTGACGATATCGCCAAACGATCAAACAATTTTTGATTTTTATGAAGCAAGACAATCTCGACACGATATCGTTCAGACGATTGTCGTCATACGGGATTCATGCCCTGGCTAGCTATACAACAAACACCATATAAATCCCCTTTTCAAACTTAATACAAAAATTATAAAAATTCGACAAATTTTAACCAAATTTTTAAACTTTTTATTCAAAATTTTTATAAAAATGTTTGGTATGCAGTTTCTAGTCCATTCAATTTTAATGTAATAAAGTGCAAGTTTCAAGTGACCAGAAAATACCACTTTATTACACTAAAATTTAATGGGCTACAAAACTGCTAAACTTTCTTCTAAAACTTCCGAATAAAAAGTATGAAAATTTGGTGAAAATTTGCAGAATTTTTATAATTCTTGTTCAAAGTTTGATAAGCGGATCTATATGATGTTTGTTGCATAACTACATAGGCCTTTATGAAAATATGTTAAACATAAAATAAACTAAATAAATATAGCCGACACTCTTAAAAGTACGACGAGTCTATTAATTTTTCCGCCAGTGTATATCACCAAAAGTACAAATATACTGCACGGATTCTTATCCCAGCTAGCACATTTGCCAGACAATTTCTGATATCAGACAAGTCGGAATAAAACGTTGATTATTTAGACAAGTCTTACATGTTTCGTAAAGATTTCTGGGCGAAATGTCTGGAGAATTTTATTTATGTATTTCCTTATCCGATATGTCTGATCGAATTATGTCCGACTTCGGGCATACACGTATGATAACTCTTATTTTCCATGATTATTTGGTCAGACATCTGTTATATATGCGTCAGAATCGTCTGTAATTAAGTCCCACGTCGTGTCGGTTAGACTTCCAGTCAACCTCTCCATACGCTTCTCTGACCGATATCGGCCAAAACCATTCAGAATTCTGAGTTTTTTGCCGACGAGTCTACGACGGATATCTAACAGATTTTGACAATTTTGCTAGCTGAGATGTTAATTTGATGTCTGACATTTGTAGCCCATATTCTTCTTCACAGTGATCTTCGACTGATTACATTTAACGCATGGCTTTGCAAACCT
Source organism: Rhagoletis zephyria (assembly GCF_001687245.7). Classification (NCBI taxonomy): domain Eukaryota; kingdom Metazoa; phylum Arthropoda; class Insecta; order Diptera; family Tephritidae; genus Rhagoletis; species Rhagoletis zephyria. The sequence continues at coordinate 195,333 of NW_016157156.1, read as the reverse complement.
AAATTATTTCACATGGCTATAAAAAGGCTATTGTGCTACACTCAGAGAAACCACTGAATTGATGAAGAGTTATAGAATCCTCGCTTCCAGCTTCCCTGCCTTTTTGTTTTTACTTGTTTGGCATAATCGTGATACTCTGCAAACGGCTTCATTACCATGTTTTCTCTTTAAAGGGCTCAAAAAGTTTGACGACGAATTCGGGGATCCTTTAATTTTTACAATACTTAAGGCTCTGTTATGCATACTTGGCATTGCTTGAGAGTTGTCACATAAGGAATCTGTTAAATGAGCTTCGCGTGTAAGCGGTTACCCAACGCACAGCATTACATACGTAAAAGTCTGTTGGTTTTTGATTTCTATGTAAAAATGGTATAGCAGTGCATGCAATGCCAAGTATGCATAACAGAGCCTTTAGGCTCACACTTCACACTAGAGGTGGGAACTACTACCAACTATCGTTGGTGTGACTATTTCGCAACTTCGCAATTTCTGCAATCATTGTCAGACTATCAATCGTTTAGCAATTTTCCGGAAAACTATCGATACTATCGCGATATTATCGTTAAATAAATTAAAAATAGTGTTATGCTTGAAACACAATACCAGGCGAACGGCGAAGTTCGCCGAATCGGGCGATGCCGTCGTTCACCGTTCGCCCCGCTATTTCGCCTACTTTAACAGAATTAGAGCGGTAGCGAAAACAGCTGATACCATTTCGTCGCACTTATAAGTTAGGTGACCATATTTTGGAAAACGAAACCATATTTAGAAATGATGAAATGATAAATATAAATATAAGGCAAGAGGGAATTATTATAAATTATTTTATTTTAAGCCAGATTTAACGAATCGATCACTGTACTTTCCAACCATCAAACATAATTCGTGTTACATGCTGTTTTCTTTTAAAACTTTGAAAGTAAAGAAAACATACGGCCACCTTTGGCATATACTGCCGCTATCGCCCAGCATAGCGATAGAAATAAATCTATCGCCACGAAACGCCGCCGAGCGAACTTCGCATTTCGCTTTGGCTGTGTTCAATTTCATATGCCGGCGGGTGTTCTAATTTTGACAGCGGTAATTTCGCTGTGGTGAGTTCGCCGTTTGCCGGCATTGTGTTTCCACGGTTAATGATAATTCGATTTCAAAGATTACAAAAGAATTTTACTCAGTTGAAAGTTTCATTCGAATGATTATCTAAATAAGAATTTATTCGAATAATGCCCAACTCTGCTTCGGTTTGGCCGGAAAGCTAAAATAAGTAGTGTAGTACGTTATTTTTCAACCAAAATGTTTTTGTTTACTGTTTTTTTTTAAATCAGTTTTATTTTATTTTGAAAGTATGTAGCTCCGAGTGACTGCATTTATTGGTTTTAATAACCTATGCATAGTGATTTTTTCGATTACATTTTAATTTATTTCATATTAAATAAAAATTACAATTGTACATACTTAAAAAATACGATTCTTATTTCTTAAAAAGTAAAGAGAGAATAGCTATGTATGACACCGGGGTCTTTGGTCTGCGAGTTTTCTCTTCGGTACCAATCTTTTGCTATATATAATTATATTATTTTTCAAGTTGCACAGTAATAAAAATAAAAATAAGAATACAATACATAGAGCATAACCACCCAGAATATCCAGCCAGGTGTGAACACAGTAAATACACATACTTACATACATACATAATATGTATTGTAGTATAGTACATATTAAAGATTTGGTACTTGTTGCTTAAGAATTATATGACTAGTAGAGATGTTTTGACAAAAGCATTTAGTTACTTACATTTACATACATACATTCATTACATATAATTTGATTATAATAATTCCAAAAATTAGTTAAATAATAGACCACATAGAAAACACATTGTTCGTCCCATTAGTGCAGCGCTTAATTTAAATTTAGTACTCATTTAAACACAACAGCAGGTGTTCTTATTTGTCTTGTGTGGTTTTCAGTTTTAGTAGAAGAGTCATTGTTAAGTTAAAAAATTCCAAAAGCAATTAAAAATTACATTTTCCTTTGAATGAGCTAGTTATCTAGGTGTTTGAAGTGCTAACTGCTAGAAGCTACAAATTGTATATTCACAAGAAATGCAGACTCTTCCAACGTCTTTGGTTATTTTTATAGAATTTGAAAATATGTAACTGCTATTTGTGTATTTATGCAAATGTCTTGTTTGTTTCATGTTTAATCTTATTAATTATATGGGTGTAATAATATTTTTATTTAATTTTTTTGTAAAAGCTTAAGTGCGTACTAATAATTTTATTAAATTTTTAATAATAAATAATACCTATAACGACACGTAATTAAATTAAACATTTACTTAAATTAGTAAATTTCAAGATTTACGTTTAATTAATTAAGATTAAAAGTTTTGTTTGTGTTATCTTGATTGCCATACAAATAACAATTATCATCTGGAGCTTCTCCATAATTTTTTAAAGCCAAAGTCAATAGTTCAGTTCTGTTCTTCAAAGCTACGACTACAAATGCACCATTTGGAAGTATCTCACAAGCGGTTATTTGGCCGGGGGGCTTGTAAACAGCAAGTGATTTACCTGAAAATAAATATGCATTAAGAAGAAATAAGTACGTAAATACATATATAAAATGCTTGTGGTATTTGCAATTATAATTGTAAATATTAAGTACTAAAGAAATTCTGCAGGCGACACATCAGTAACATAGTGTGCCACCCCGTACTTTTTGGAGTTAAGGAAAATTGAGATACGGTTTCTACAGGAAATGTGGGTTAAACTGACTGGAAGTCACATTCCGTGGATAAAAACATGCAACTTTTGTTTGCAACATTTTTTCTCGGAAGTGCCTTTATCAACCTATAATGACCTTCGAATTTCAACTCATCCTGGACTTCTAAAATGGTCGAAAACGTTCTTATGGCAAACAAAAAAAATGTGAATCACCAATTTGGAGATGCTTAGTCTTTAAGTACTATTACTTTCGACCGGAAGTGTGACAACATCAAGGCGTACGCCACAAATCGGAGGAGAAGCTCGGCCAAACACTAACATATGTGTAAGCGCCAATCTAAAAAAAAATCCAAATTTATTACATGCGTTCCTCAGAAGGACGCATAAAAAAGTTCTTTACTTTCATACAAAAAAAGGGATGCGTTCCAGCATTTTCAAAAATCGCATAAATTCAGATACTCCATGTAAAAAATTCTAAAAACCTCATAAAAAAATCCAGTGCGGCAATATTAAGCAAAAAAAAATATATATTTCTTCACTTCAACACTTATTATTCCATGTAAAACTCAACATTAATAAATAAATAAAATTTTATCTGTATTTTAACCAAAAAAAAAAAAAAAAGTACTACAATAAATACATGAAGAATACAAAGACAAATTATTTATCAGAAGCGTTGTCTCTTACTCACTGAAAGAAAGTAATAAAAACTCTCAAAAAAGCAAAATCTCTACAGGGAAAAAATGGTTTAAAAACCGCATAAAAAGAGACCTATGTGTATATGGAGTTACTAATATACCTATTGTTTTATAAATATATCGAATTTTTACTGTTTATTTTAACTGTTTGTATGGAGTTATCAGAGTGTAACGAGCTATCGAAATTTTTCGATGGATATCGAAATTTATGGAGCTACCAAGATAAATCGAGTGATCGAAATTTATACAGTTAGTTATACAGTAGTTATCCAAGATTTATCGGCTCAATTAGAACCAGTTTTCGTCTGCCAGATCTTTGCAGCATATTTCAAGCTGAACTTACGGCAATCAACGAAGCATGCGGTAGCTGTCTTTTCTGATAGCCAAGCAGCTATTAAAACACTTAATTGTGACAAATCGTCATCGAGGATTATCATGGAATGTAGACGTACCCTAAATGAACTGGCAAGGTAACAAACACTGTGCATAATATTCAAAAAAATGTGTTTTAGGGTACTTCCACCTTGCCTACATCCTTAATACATCAAACAAGTCGCGGCATTACTAAAAACAATTTCCGGCACTGCTCAAAAATGTATACAGTCTAGAGGTGGCAGATATTGCGTACCTGTGAAAATGTCATGTTTACTCAAAAGTCACGGGTAACTGCTGTGACAACTTCCATAAAGTCACTGTGACAGACTGTGATAAGGGAGCAGTCGCAATGATGTTTTTGTAGTAGGATTGCGCTGCTACGAACTGTGACTATGATAAAGTAGCACTTGTAATTACATAACTGCGACCAGTTATTTACGACTGAAATCTGATTAATGTTGTTTGATATTAAAATTTCACACCATTAAAAATGAATGTGAATGACCAAAACAAACGACGAAAATAGTCAGTGATGCTAAATAAATAAATAACGGCCTTAGAAGATTCCGGTTTGCAACTTTTTTGTCATAGTCACGGATTAAAATCACTGTGACTGCAAAGTCACAGTCACAAATAACGTTGTTCTTCAAAAGTCACGAGATCGCCCATCTCTAATATAGTCCATTTTCCGAAATAGTTGTTTACAGTAACGCACTGATTATAGTACAAACAATGGCATTGCTGCCTTGTGTTTAAAGATATATTGCAACATGTTCGAGCGAAATTCTGTGTACTTAAGTTGAAGACAAACCAAAACTCAGAGTTCCAGAAAGTCACGTTTGGTATCCTGATCTGCATAATCTACAACGCACACAATCGCAATCCCCGTTCGAACTGAAACAAAGTTTGAAAATGAAATTTTGCACACAGATGGTTTGTGACCTGGATTGAAAAATATGCTACTTTCTTAACCACTTTCCCGCTCAGAACAATTTTGGCACACATAATACGGATTTCCAAACGATGGTCTTAGATTGAAAATAATTCCGATAAATCAAGAGGGCGTGGCCCCTCCCAAATATATTGGAATTTACAGAATGCATACTTATCTCTGGAAGTATTTGGGAAAGAGTACTGGAACTTGGAAATCGCGATTGAAGTTTGGAATACAATTTCTCAAAAACGCGGAGATAGATTTTCTCCAAAGTCTCTGAAAATGTTACTAGTTCACAAAACTCTTAAATTATTTAATTTTTAATGTTTATTGTTAATTAGTTTTGAGTTTATGAAGGATTTTCTTTAGTAAAATTTACTCGTAAGCGCCATTTGTCCACAAATTGGCAGCCACTTTGTATGAAATACGACAAAATGTGACCAAAATTTCTACTAAATTAACGACACTTTTTACTCAATATCTCGGAAACTAAAGGAGATGTACAAAAATTAGGAACACCATTTCTAAGATATTGATTAGTTTAATATGACTGTATCACTAACTAAATTTTTACTAAATTATCGAAAAAATTGTAGTCAATATATCGGAAACTAAAAGAGATATCTAAAAACTGATGACACTAATCGAAATACCTGATTTCAAAATATATAACTGTATCTAGAACAAAAATCGTTAAAATAGCGTATACGACAATCTTTTACCCCGATATGTGAAATCAAATTCATATTCACGAAGAAAAATGGGCATTTTTGGAAAATACAAAAAAAAATCCATGTCCATGTAGAAAAATTGGAGCGTGGTTCCTCCCGTACAAATTTACTATTTTATACTGCATGTCTCTAGAGGTGTTTATGGTAGAGTGCTGGGACTTGGTATTGGGATATATAAAATCAATTCCATACTCATGGAAAAAAATAAGGATTATAAGAAAAGGGGGGGCGTGGCACTTCCCGTATTGACTTTTTCTTACCACATATCTCTGGCAGTGTTTGTGGAAGAATACTGGAACTAGGTATGGAGTTATTTATTTATTTAAAATGTATCCAATGCTCATGGTAAAAATTCGGGTTATTAGAAATGGAGGCCTCCCATATATACTAAAACTATTATAATACATATCTCTTGACGGATAGATACATATGAGATTTATTTTATCAGTTCCGTACTGGCAGACAAAATTTCAGTTAATGGAAAAGGGAGAGCCGGCTTCGTAGTGGTGGGAAACTCTCGATAGTCACACCATCGCTAGTTTTCGCAATTTCTGGAAAGACTATCGATACTATCGCGATAGTATCGTAAAAAAATTAGCCGATTTTAAAATGATTTTTTTTTTTTTTTTCAGCCAAAATGTATTTAATTCAAATACATATGTATGTGTGTTGATGTTGGTTGATTTTTCCGACGGGGTGGTAAGATGATTTATTTTGGAACGATTTTCCGTCATCCCTTTGTCAAGTTTGATGTTAATATCGAGACAGCGAAGATTAACCTATTACCGGCTTCTAAAAAAAGGACACTATGGCATTTCTAATAATTAGTCATCGACGATCGATCACATTACCTACGATAAATGAACATAAATTAAGGACAAAAACTCGAACCAGATAGAACGAAAAATGACACTGAAGATGGCACAACGCCGAAACCGGTTTGTCTGCAAACCAAACTTGACAAAGGATGACAGAAATTCGTTCGAAAATAAATCACATATGTATGTACTATATATTCAGTCCTTGAAAAAAATAAGTTACATACATGTAAAACGTTAACAAAACTGATTTACATGCTTAGTATGCACAACAATACAAATTATTTAAATTTTATGACAGAAATTTGTTTTTACAGTAAAACGTACATATATGTGTGTACAGTGCTTTCAGAAGTATTCGTTATCAGTGTACGAAAATAAACTATATTGTACGTTACTATTTCGTTTCGTTTATTACTTCTACAGTTCGATACAATACGAAAACAAAACGGCTGAGTTCACTTTGCGATAGTACACTACAGTAGTTTAGTAGTTACAGACGAAACAACAAACGAAATGAATCGTGCATAGAAAAATATGTGTATGTATGTAGTACATATTTTTTAATTGAATTGGATATGAAAATTTACAGAAAAAAATGAAACGTTTGCATACATATAAAACGTACCCTATGGTACAATTGTCACAAACGAAAATCTAACGTTTCCCGTTGGGGAAAATGACAGTGAATCTTACAATTTGTTTCTGTCTATGTACAAAACTGTACAAAACCACAAATGATATGATGATCGATGAGCAAATGGGAATTGTTTTGTACAGTTTATTTTCGTACCCTGTTCGTTATTTAGTTTTTTTTCACAATATTCAAAATGTTTTCCATTAAAAATGTTTATCGGTAATTTATATTTAAAATATGTATATGTACATAGCTCATTCTGCTACAAAAACCATAGGGATATTCTCGAAGACTTGCATAGCCCTTCCACGGTTAACGGGCTGCAAGATATGCAAGACTTTCACATAGGAAAACAAGTTTTTTACCGTTCAATTTGAGCACCGTGCAAGAGCTTAGTATTTTAAATTTGCTAACATGTTTATAATGGAAAACATTTTGAATACTATGAAAAAAACTAAATAACAAATACTGATACTGAAGTGAAAGTACATGCATACGCATGGGCCAGGTAGGCGCGGCAGGTTTTGGACCAGTCTAATACATAAGTACGTATATAAAAGGTTCTGATATTTTTTTGCCCATTACCTGTATTCAGTTCCCATACGCGTATGGAGTTATCACGTCCTTCTTTATCTCGTGACAGCAATACCTTTCCCAGTGGATCCAATTTTAAAAATGTCACCGGCGCATTATGCCCAATAATAGTTGACCTACAATTGCCTGTTATCAAGTCCCAAATTAATATTTTCGCATCTTCCAAACCAGCTATAACGCATGCATTCGTTTGTGATATCGCCAAGGATACGGTGTTACAGACAGGTTTCCATTTCTTAAACAATGTACCGCTTTGTAAATCATAGACGACAATAAAATTGGGTGTAGGTTCATTTAGCTCTTTGGCAACAACGCAAACGTATGAACCCTCGTAGGTAATGGCCGATAGCGAGGTAATGAAATCATGATGTGGAATGCGCAAATCGTAGAGTAGCTTCTTCTGTGATAGATGCCAAACCAACAGTGGAAATGGTTTTTGTGTCTCATCGCCGCAAACAAGAATGCTATTGAGAAAAAAATTAATATGTAAATTAATGGAAAATATTAAATGTACACAATAAACTTACCGTCCATCACCAGAAACTAGCAGCGAATTAAGAAATCGGTCTTCGCCAGCTTTGAAGGTCATTACGCAATCCCCGGACTCCAGATTCATGAGATGGACATACATACGATTGCGTGATAAGCATACCACATGATTTTGATCATGCAAGCCAAAGTATGGCATTTTCTGATTCATAACCCCTTTCAAAGTTATCTAAAAAAAATTATTTATATTCGCATTGTTGTGATCAGTATATATACCAATAGGTTTATTTATTTCTAAATATATGTACATAAATGCGTCTACTAATAATCCTTCCGCTGCTCCGCGTGTCGAATGGGCTGTCGCAAGCACACAGGCTACTTAATTATGGATTTTTTTTTACACATTAATAAACAAATTTATCAAGGCCGTAGCCAGGTAGGGGCTTATAAGATGAAGTGTTTGGCTGAGCTGCTCCGATTTGGGGCGTGTGCCTTGATGTTATAACACAAATGGGTGGACCTACAGTGTTTGTACCGCCTCCAAATGGCAAATGGTTTTAGATGTTGCTCGGGCTAGCGATCGAACCCAGGTCCTCGCGGTGGTAGTACGCACTTGGCCACAGCATGTGCCATTTGCACATGAGGCCTGCAAATATCTTTAGCTTTCATGCGGATTGTGGCTATTCGTTTACTGTTGGTAATGAGTTTGATACAAGTTGTTGAGGCCTCCGCCCAACTACAAATCACACATTAAATTTGTGCGCCCTCTCATGGCAGCTGTAATAGATTTGGCATGCTGCAAATTTTTCGCGAAACCAAACCAGCAAATGGATAGTGACAGCTTTCCTATAAAGAGTCCGCATATTTTAAGCGCATATCAGTAAGTTTGGGGGAAATAAACCGAGGGTGTTTTGGGGTTTCCATTGGGTATATTTATTACCTTACGGGTCCCAACCCAATACACAACCCATTGGGGGAGAGTATTTGAAGATGCTCATTCATAGAGCGCAAGTCGCTTGCTCCAAGAAAACAGACGCCCGATTGTAGCTGAACAGCTGCTGCGAAGTCGGAGCCTCCTCTCTTTCTGTCGTGAACCTGGAGGACGCAAGAGTCGGGATTCAGTATAGTGGTTCAACCATAACTGCATACCCAGAAGAAGGCCAATAAGGAAAGGAAAGATTTTCTGGACTATCGAAAACAGCGAGATGATTGGGGAAAAAATATTTGAAGAGTTTGCTGAAAATCCGTTTAGCATAAAAATGATTGAAGAAAAAGTTTCAAATGATTTTTATGTGATATGTTAACCTTTGCCTCTCGCCCCTCTACATAACATCCTGCCAGCGTCCTTGAGATTTACGTTTGGTCATTGTGAGGCAGAGCTACTTTTATTAAGTCTTTCGTGGATATATAAATACATATATAATTTAACTAGCAGACCCGGCGAACTTCGCCCGCCCAAAATTAATTTTTTTGATTGAAAAATTTTGGTTCAACATTGTCACAGTCTAGTTCATGATTTTCAGTGACGCATTTATCGTCTAATATTACGGGTTGGTGGTTGTTAGAAGGCATACTTCCCTTACCATCCTAAATAACCTAGCAAAAGGCGCCAAGCCCCCTTATAAAATAGCCACAATTTTTTCTAAGAGTATGGGATTCATTTCATATTTCTCCATACCATGTTCGAGTACTCTACCATGAACACTTCTATAGATATGCACTATAAAAAATTCGGTTTGTATGGGAGGTACCACGCCCCCTTTTCCAATAACCGCAATCTTTTTCCATAAGTATGCGATTGTTTTCATATATCTCCATATCATGTTCGCGTACTCTACCATGAACACTTCCAGAGATATGCCACGCCCCCTTTTCCATTAGCCCCTATTATTCTTCATAACGATACGATTGATTTCATATATCCCCATACCAAGTTTCTGTACTCTCCCACGATATATGCAGTATGAAAAATTCGGTTTGTGTGGGAAGTGCCACGCCCCCTTTTTCAATAACCACAATTTTTTTCCATGAGTATGCGATTGTTTTCATATATCTCCATGCCATGTTCCGATTCACATACCCACCATATATGCACAAAAAATTTCATAGAGATCGGTCAAGCCGTTTTAGTTCGACCATTAACACCGTGACACGAGATTTTTTTATTTTAGATAATCTTTAGTCAGAGCGTGTTTCTATTCCACTCACTATGTGTTTAGGTATGCCGATTCATCATATCGATATCTGCCAAATCCACACATCGCAAATGGTTTGGTAAACAAGGAAAGGTTACGCTGGAACACAAGGACGACTCAAGCCATAGGTATGATGTTAACGACGATGCTTCTTGTAAGGCAAAAGTGGAAAGAGAGAGACGTTTTAATGCTGGCTGTGTATAAAAACCGATTTCTAAATCTAACCGGTTTAACTGAGGGGTGAGATAGATGGCAAGCGTCATTCTCCTTAGTACAATACGTCCCAGCCCACGCAATAGTTGTGTTTTTTTCGCTGAATTATGTCTACGTCGTTAAAAAGTTCGTACAGTTTGTCATCCTATCTTTCTCAAAACGCTTCGCCAACACAAATAGGGCCACGGATTTTGCGTAGAACTGTTCTATTGAATGCACCCAAAGTCTTCTAATTTTTGTTCGACATCGGCCATTTTTATGCAGCATGTAAAATAGCGACCATGGTGAGAGTTTTGTAGAACGCATATTTTTGGAGAGAGCTCTAGTTTTTAATTGCCTATCAAGAGTTTTTATTCACTTCATCTCTTCTTTATCTCCTTTTTGTAAACTGAAAGTGTATTCCAGCAGCTTTTTCTGTATAAATGGTGCCGCTGCTGTTGGGCTTGGCAGCTCTTATTGCAGATTGCAGAAGTTGCAACGAGAGTGAGTTACCCTGCCTAAAACTTCGTTTGATCTGAACAGCTCGGAAAAGTCACTACGAATTTGAACGGAGCTAGAGTTGTGATCAACGTCACTCTACCTAGCCATATAAGTTTTGTAGGGATCTATAACTTAGCCATGGCTTCGTAGAGGGCAGCTTCTCTTCGTACTATCAAAAGTGGCTTTAAAATCGACGAAAAGAAGGCGTCTGTTCATTTTATTGTCTAAGGTCGATCGTGGATTTTCCAGGTCTGAAGCCACACTGATAAGGTCAAATTATTTGGTTCATAAAGGTCTTCAGTATTATGCATAGAATCGTCGATCGTGTGCAATACAAAAAAGGCTCGGTGATCGGGGAAAGCATCTGGATCTCCTTTCATGTGAATTGGGCAAAGTACACTTAGCATCTATCAATTAGACCAAATTCTGCCTTACAACTGGTTAATGAGTCCTATCAACTCTACACTACCGGTTTTGAACAGATCAGACGCTCTTTCAGCGGATCCCGGAGCTTTATGGTTTTTAAAAGTCATTATTGCTGTTCTCATTTCGTCGTGGTCAAGTGGAGGGACATGAGCTTCGTCTCTAAACTTCGCTCCGTGTTTTTCTTTGTCACATTCGCCACCTGTGTCGCCATTCAAAAGCGTTGAGGTGTGTTCCTTCTTTGACGTTTTTTATATGACCTTCATCCTTTTTGGAAGAACTAGCGCTTGAAATCATTTGATCTTTTCGTTATTTTCTTGATAAAACTGTCGCACCATATTCTTGCCGTCTAGCAGCTCAAGCTCTTCGCACTAACGTCATTAATTATATATTATCTCTGAAACCGCAACTATAGCCGAGTGGTTAGATAGCTTACCGGCACTTGGCACAGTCTAAGTTCCATTTATAGTTCGACAAACAACCAAGGTATTTTTTAATAGCGGCCGACCTTTGGCAATGCCAAACATCTGTGTGTATTCCTATCATGAAACAGCTTCTCAAAAAAAAAAAATTTGCTACATGGTTGCAAATCTAGATGTTCCCTCAAATGTCATACGCAGATACATCGTCTTTAGAAGGGGACGGAGAAGAGCTCAATTAGCGGAAAAGGAAGCCATCTCCATCTACATTGACACGGCTAAAGTGGACTGCGGTGTACTGTGGCTGAAAAACTATGCCAGCATATTCCAAACTGAAGTTTTGGGTATCTGTGAAGCCTACGGGTTTGTTACGAATAGTGTTACCAGAAAAGAAGAACAATGATTTATTGTTATCGTTTTGTCTGATTTCCCGGCCACAGAAACACAAAAATTAAGGAAAGAGCAGCGAAGCATATTAGACAGCAGCTTATCGTTTTTGCAAAACCGCCCATCTCCCAATTGTAAAACCGCCCATCTCCCAATTGTAAAACCGCCTATCTTAGGGCACTCAAATTTTACAGGAAAACACCCGCTAATTTTAACAGGCAGTCGATTAAACGGGCCCTTACTGGTCTAAACGGTACTGGGATACCTTCTGAAGCAAATACCAACAGAGCTGACGCTTATAGAAAAGGTTTTCAATTTAATCTTTTACTATACTAAATTCCTTACCTTATATTTCCCTTCGTCCAGGTTTATCACCTTAATTTCACGCCGACATAAAACAGCCGCCTCATAGTTGCCAACTGGACACATAGACGTCGGCTGCGGTATGCCAAATAATTGCCGCACTCGCGAACAACTCTGCACATCCCAAATGCATATTTCCTCCCGTTCGGTGCTTATCGATGCCACATAGTAACCTTTTTGAGGCAAATTGACCAAAACATCATAACTACTAGTTGATACATCCTCTTCAGATCCCAAATTAAAATTTAATATCTCCATAAAAGGTATTTCGATCTCATTGGTATACTCAAGCCAAGAGCGAATCTTTTCATCATCTTTGAGTGTTATGTCGTCTCTTATGCGTACTTTCAGATAGTATTTAATTAAAGTGAAAAACTGATGACCATCATAATTAAGTTCGCGCATATAGTTTGTCAAAAAGTCCTTTAAAAAAGCGATATGAATCCAGGATTGCACTTTAATTTTTGCCAACTCTTCAGACACCAATATATCATGCATTAAATAGGCTGGGCCATTAGAATGAACTTTATCGGCAATCCACTGAAGATCCGTGAAATAGAAACAATTGAACAGCATTTCGATTTTATCCGGTGCTGCATTATCTTCAACTATGGCACAGAAATGATGATAAGGCAGTTTTAAGTACTTTTGGTAATTATAACTGAAAGTGAAAACAAAAAATTGTAGACTAAAATGCCAAAAACGACCTTACTTAGCTGCTTTTAAGCTTACTTTGTTATATGGCCATTTCCGTGTGCATTTGGCAGTATGCTCTGTTGTCGATCGAAGTAGTCACGTATTGATTTGTGTACCAGCCACCTTTTATGTGTATACCTCTTGAAAACAGCATTTCTAAAACACTTATCTGCTATGCGAATATTTTTTAAAAATAATAACATGGGTCCCATCAGCCAGCAAAATTTCGACCATATCTTAAAAGCGACCTGCGCTTCTAATTGTGTCTGCTTTTGAAAAATACCCAAGCAATCGCTCTCACGTATGCCCCAATCCGAAACGGCTACAATCAACAGCATTAATTCAACATGTTCTGTTTGGAATTTCGATTCCAAAATTTGAAGCATTTTATCCAAAACATCCGCAATATCCGTTATACTAATGGACATGTGCGACAGCCAAGCCAACCACCACAACGATTTCGCGTGTAATGGTGTTTTGCCACGCAAACCCTTCCATTCTTCGGGCAATTTGAGTGCACCATTGGACGCGTAAAACTCACTGCCACCGGAACTAAGTATATCGTTCCACTGGCGTTCAGTAAATTGCTTCATTTTTATAAAGCACTTGTTGGGTATGCCTAGATCGCACAAATTTTTTAATATGGGATTTTCTTCTCTATTATCAGTTTCCGTTATGGTCACTATCAATTTGGATGTACTATTCAGGTGTACCGGCAACCAGTTTAAGTCTGCTTCGTGTAGGATTTGATCCAAGGAGTCGATAATAATAACCACAAAGAAATCTTTATTTTCAAGCAGCTCTTTTAGTATATTTGAATAACCTTCTATTGTCTACAATGAAATGAAATAAATACTATTTACTACCTATTTCATGATGCATATATGAAACTGCATATCTAGCTTAGAGTGCAAAGTTGCAAAGTCGATTTTTTTTTTTAATTTTAAAGGAAGGAAAAGCTTCTTATAGTCATTTTTTCCCAGTGTTTTGCAAATCTTTGAATACAACATTTTGCGTGTTCAAAGCAAAGCAAAACTCCACACGCATAAGAAAGATTCGATATTTATTAAAAGATATTTTGGCCTTATCGAAAATTCGGTGTTTCTTTTGGACTTAGAATATAAACGAGAAAAAATAAAACAAGTGTCCTAATGCTTTTGGAAATTATGCATTTTTAATATCCCTTGCTTCCCATTATCAAAAAATGAGTTTTTATTAAAAGTGGACTTAGCAACTTTTCCCTGTAAGCCAGCGATATGTATGTATATGGATATGTAAATATTTAAGAAGGTACATATGTATATTTGAAACTTACATGATCACAATTGCATTGAGAGCCATTCACCAAAATTGACAATTGATCTGTTATGGACCCCAGTAATGATGTTAAATCAGAAGATCGGACTGTCAAATTTGCATATCTGTAAAAATATATATTGAAAGGTTTTTTTAAATTTTATAGTATACTAGTCAAACCGGAGGCCTTTAAAACGCCAAAAATTGAATTTCAAAAACCTAAAAAAAATTCCAAATGTTAGTCAGAGTTATGCACGATCGGAGTGCCATAAAGAGACTCGCATATTGCCGGCTTTTAATTTCATCAAATTTGAAATCAACCTGTACCGACAAACAGTTCTAACTTCAAAAAGTAAAACCTTATCTACAGGCCAGGGTCTTTAATTTGACCCATCAATTTTGATTCGAAATAACGTTGCAAATCTAATGATCTTCACAAAAATGCCTTCCCGTATAATATATATGTATGTATGTATACTTAGCTAGATCGACATGACGTTTCGAAAAGATGGCAAGCCCCTAATTAAGACATTTTAAAAATCTCTTTTGATTGATACTCATATTTTGGTTTTCAACTCGTGTACAAGTTAACTAAATTCGACTATTCAAACAGGTGGAAATGCTTTTCAAAAGTATTTTCAAACAAAAATCTTCTTTCATCTCTTTCGTCTGCATTGGGTGGTTCGCGCCTATTCGGCAATTTTTTTTGGATATTTGTGCGTAAAAATTTAGGAAATCGCCATTGGCGCTTTTTGGCGATTTCAATTATAAAAATATACAAAGCTTAGTTTTCCACAATAATTCTACAGAAGAGGTTAATGAACTGCGTGATAAACTTGACTTAATAAGTATACTAAAGGACTGTCAAAAATGTTTAATCACCCTAATCGTAGAACTTTTGAAACGATTACCTAGTCACTTAAATACTTAAAAAAAATCTTTGATTTTGCCACCAGAAAAGTGTGTGAATCACAAGAGGGCGAGTTTCAGGGACCTGCCAATTCACTATTTGACTTTGAACGAAAGAAAAGCAGCGGAAACTGAATATTTAAATCTTTTAACTTTCCCATGGAATAACTTTTTTCAGAACCACTCCATCCGACTGTGAAAATTTTTTTTATAGTTTCTGCTGCCAAACGTTTCCAATATCAAACAGTATGTTATCAAAGTTGAATAGCTCAATATATGACAACAACGGAAATGTAAATCATTCAGATTGTGGAAATAGCTGATCTCGCCTTATTATAGGTTTTCATTTAATTTTTAGCGCCGAGCTCTTAAAAGCGGATTGTGCGATTAATTAACTATTATGAGTCGTAATAAATTTAATAATTGCGCAGTCCTATTGGAAAATGTGTTGATACAAATATTTTTAAAAAGTATGCGTATTTACAAAAAAAAAAAAATGGGTACATCACTATTATATAAGTGATTTGTGTTATTTATTATTACCCTCTGAAGGTATTATATTCGTTTTTGGTTTTAAAAACTATATTATAGCAAGATCTCATTTTTAAAATAAGAGATTTGTTAAATCGATTTCAGGAATTTTATTTAAAAAATAATAATTGGTGATTTTTGACGATTTTTTTCAGAAATTGCGCTTTTTTCTTAAACAATCTGGACACCCTGAGTACCACTGAAAAGTACCGGATCGCTTTCTAGTAAAGAAGGTAACTTCTTTCAGTTTCAACATAACCTCCAAGTTTAGCTTATTTTGTAAGTAAACACGCTCACATATGTAAATAACCAACAAGTAATTAAATATTGTATAACATGCATTAGCAGAGTGCACTTTTCATTTGTTTATAATTTGGATGTCAAAGTATTTAATATCAATTTATAACACCGTGCGACAAAACAAAAAAATGAAGTAGTCCATATACTCACGAAACTATGGGCTATTATGATCGATAGGTATGATCGATTCCAAAAATTATTTAAAAAATTCATTCCAATGTAGAAAACAGTATGGGCACTAAATGAAAGAGAAAATTCCATAAAATTAAAAAAAAGTAAAATTGTTTGGTTGACAAGGACGAATAGGTACTGAAAATGTCCTTTAAACTAGTTTTATTTTTTAAGCGAATAAAGGTAGAAGGACGAAATTCAAGGATGTGGTCGAGTGCAGTTTCGTCCCTAAGATATAATTTTTTCGAAAATAATTATGGTAAAATTTCAAGGGTATTTAATGATAAAATATGAAAAATACATTTTCAACACCTACTCGTCGCTATGCACCAAAAAATGTAATCGGGCTTAGTTCTACAGAATTTTCTCTTTAATTTGACAGTCATTCTACATTCCCCTGAATTTTTTATATAATTTTTTGAAGCAATTATATTTTTAAAATTTCAAAGTTTTTAAAAAAATCCCATGGTTTCCCGGAATATATAAAATTTTGTGTGTGTAAAATTTACTGTCGCACGGTGTAATCAGCTGTTTGAAATATAAGCAGACCTTAAGTTGCACTTAAGTTTTTGGTGAAAAAGTTCTCGGTGAAACGCAAAATCTTAAAAACAACAATTTACTGCCGCACGGTGTAATCAGCTGTTGAAAATAGTTGCACTTAAGTTTTTGGTGAAAAAGTGCTCGGTGAAATCTTAGGCTAGACGTAAGTTAAACTTAAAAATGCATTGTAATACCGGCACTAAGCCTTTTCTTAAACACATGGCAACTCTCTAAAAACTCTGAATGTTCAGACTACAAATTTCTTACACACTATTTGGTTTGACTATTTTCTATGTTGTAATGTTTCGATAACCTATGTATTATTTAACTAATTTAGACTTAGACTTAGAACAGGTGGTAACCCTCTTCATATATTTTTAAACTAAAACCTTCTTAAACCTTTTTCATATGACACCCATATTGTGATACATATGTATGTATTCCAATTATCTAATTTCCTTAATTAAAATTGATATTCGTCCAACTTCTTAAGTAACTTGATGTACCGTTTTAAACACATGGCAACCCTCTTGAAACATTCCAAATGTTGAAACTTAACACTCTTTCGTTTGGAACCCGTATTTATTATATTTCAAATATAACTTTAGTATTTAGGTGGCAGACCTCTTCAAAACATTTTCAAGCTATTACCTTCTTAAACCTTTTTTGTATGACACCCATATAATGATATATATTTCGATATAAAAAAAAAGAATTAAAGATAGAAAATAAAAATAAAAGAAAAAGAAAAATGCAACTAATGCTAAGACTAAAAACTAGCGTTATTACCTAAGTAAAAACACAACGAGAGAAACGTAAACAAGTGTAGATACATACGTTTACACATGATAAAAACATTAGAAGGTAAAACCATTCTCTCAATTCGTCGGCCATGATTTTTTTCTGACGTTTGCAAACATTTTAAAATCATATAAAATTGAAAATAAAAAAATGAAGTTGTTCACAATTGTTGTTGTTTGGGATTAAAAATGAGAATGTGTGTGTGAGCCTGAGCTCGAATTTTAAAATTATATTGTTGGCTAACGTCAGACTACCTCTCAATGATTTTACCTTGTAATGTTTTTATCATGGTAAAACCGTTCTCTCAATTCGTCGGCCATGATTTTTTTTTTGAAGTTTGCCAACATTTTAAAATCATATAAAATTGAGAGTAAAAAAAGGAATTGTTCAAAGTTGTTGTTGTTTGAGATTGAAAATGAGAATGTGTGTGTGAGTTTGTGTGTAGAATTTTAAAATTAAATTGTTTGCAAACGTCAAGAATTTGAAAAATTCCTCTCAGCGGTTCTACCTTCCTATTTTTTTATCATGCGTACACATATGATAATTCTAGCAGATAGCGAAACTCAGAGCACAAAAACGTATTGACGAAAGTACGAAAACGACACATTCCTAAAGTTGCCCTTGCTTAAGCTGCAGCGAGTAGCAGCTGGAATAGAATTCCATAAACGCGTGGCGTTGACCAAAAATAGTCTTGCAGAGTTAAGATAATTATAGCTAGGTAAAATTAAGTCGCTTCTATGGGAAGATTTTAAAAAGGCTAGCTTAATATACAGACAGCTAGGCAGCTTATCCGACATTAAACGGAATAGAAAAATACAATTCCTTGCTTTTAAGTATGTACTCAGATATCTCACAGCTGAATAGGTAAGATCTCCAACTGCAAATGTGATCAAATTTAGCCAAACCAAATACATAACGTGTTACGTGATTGAAAACTACTTAAATTTTATGGGAAGATTGAGAACTAAGTTTGCTGGAGAAACATTCAGGATAACAGAATATTGGTAAAATCAGTTGTATGCCAAGTTTTCTCATGATGTCGACCGGCGTAAAGGATGCAGACATTCATAAATTACGTAGAGTGATAAATACTTTACTTATTATGAAGTTTACGTGATCATCACAGGAAAGACTAGAGTTGATTACAAAACCAAGGTTCGTCACTTTAGACACAAATTTATAACACTAATTATTAATACATAGGTTAGATATGGCATAGTTTTTTATGCATTTTATACTATCTGTACCCTCATAAAGATTTAAAAGAGCAAAAGTCAATGCATAATGTGTCTTTAAAAACTTTTGTCAAACCAAAACATACAATAGATATATCCAAATGAGAAACTGGGCGCTGAAATTTGATTATTTCTCCTTGAAAATATGCTAAAATAATGTAGTTGTATCAACTTTCAATATTTTATCTGGGGGCCTTCTGGTGGAAATGCCCATATACCTAAAAAAAATATGAATAAATATTTGGCGCTTAGAGGGCAGGACTAGGATGAATTTATTCACACACAAATTTATTCAAGCAAAAATATTTTGGGTAGGCATCGGGGCCAATACGGCTTCTAGCGCTGTGGCTTTACTTTTCTTATGTAGCATGAGTGCTTGAGTTGCTGCTTCCTCTTGTATTGCCACATATGAAGCGGTGTAAGATTGAGAAAATGTTCCATAACTTTGAACTAGTGAAGGACTTTGTCGACCTAGGATCTAGCATAAATATCACCAATAATGTCAATCTAGAGAACAAGTGGAGAAGAACTCTTGTCAACAGCTGCTACCTTGGTCTCGGTGGGCAAATGTAAAGCAAAAGCCTCTCTTGACGAACAAAAATCACGCTCGACAAATCTCTCATCATACTCGACCTTTTATATAGCGCAAAAAAGTGAACAATGATGTGAAGGCATTAGATTATTTCAAGAGAACTGTTCTACCAAATTTCTAAATATGACTGAGGATTGGTGGATCCTCAAAAAATTACTCCTAAAATTCATATATTCTCGAAGTTTTAGCTGAGGGAAAGTTAATAAAATATTTAGAGCACATGCGCGTATGCTTCTAAAAACTGTAAACCAAAGTTTACGCAATATTTTAGATCGAGTTGTATTTATTTAAAAAAAAACCGCAGTTTAGATCGCCAATGCTTACCTTAATATCAAATTAGCATCAGGTTTCCACCGATGAACGTTTTCCATAATTTTGGATGCTAGCACACTCTTCCCACAACCGCTGGCGCCAGATATTACTAATGGCCATTGTGTATTATCCTTAAGGTATCTGAAAAAAACAACAGCAGAACAGTTAAACGAGGGCATACCGTTTTAATTAAAAGAATACTACTACCTACCTCTTCACATCATTCATAATGTCAAAATTAGCAGAATTCTGCGCCAATATTTTGGAATAGTGTGCAATTAGATGTACTTCTTCTAAGAGTACCTTGTCTACCCCATTTGTATTGTAGGGTATACTATTTTTATTTTGATGTTCCTCGAAAATGGATGTGATCGATTTATCCAGCAAGTTGTCGATCACCGCAGTCAGCTCTTCGTCCAGTACATTCATAGTGGGTAGAATTCTTATTAGATTTTTCTCAGACAAATGCATTTTCAGCTCGGCATAAACATTTGTTATACGTCTCAAAACTTCGGCATCCAATTGCGAGGCATTTTCTGGTAGTTTTGTGTATTGCGCACCAGTTTGTATCCAAATACAACGTTTGGCGTGCTCTTGGCTTATAAGTACGGTGTTGTTGATCTCCTGCTCAACCACTGTTGTTAAATACGAGTCTTTTAAATCATCGGAAAAGAGACGCAGCAACACTTCCAACAAGTGATTCAATTCGCCATCCACTTCGGTTGAGTAAGTATCGATTTGTTGGGTGTACAAGCGGTGACACATCGGTTGATATGAGTTGTCGATCGTATACCATTTTTCTAAAAGTACTTTCTCCTCCTCATTTGCAACGCTTAAAACAGAAGTAAAGTCTTGACTTTCAATTGTCAATGGCAACATAGGCGTACCGAGTGTTGATCCCAAAAATAGTACCGGTATAATGTACGCAGTAGAGGTATGTCTGGAGATTTCCGATAGACAATTTGCGGCTTCTTCGTGTCCGCCTTGTGCTTCCTGTGGGCTTTGCGTCCAGCGCCTGACTTCGAGTAATTTATTAAAGTCTTTCTTTGCCCCTACATCATTTTCATGTACATCGGAGATTAAGAAATCAAAACCTTTACTTTGACATTTCGTAGCGAACTGCTTAAAGAGGCTATGTACAGCACGCTTGTGCTTCTTGTACTCGGGACTATTATTCGCCAAAATGTAGATCACAATTTTTTTATCTCTTTCTATTTTGCGTCCAGGTGGAGGTTTGCCTTGAAGAATAGCCAAGTTGTTGGGTGCAGATTTTTGATTCGAAATATCGGAAGGAGCATTCAAGCCCAGTGGTGTGGTTGTTTCAGAGTCTTCAAATTATATGAAGATGTAAGAAGGTTTAAATGTTGACATATGTGAATGTATGTGTACGTATATATGTATATGATGGTAGCTTCTTTTAGACTACTTCCTCAATTACATTTGCCTCTCAATACAATTTATTTTCCAGCCACAGCTCCTATAGCCTACCGAATTGAAGTCTTTTAAAATATGGGCTAAAATCTATAAGTACTTCTTCATAAACTGCGAGGACTTCTGGGATGACGATCTCTGAATATCCGCATATCTTTGCCCTTGCTTCTTATGCAATCAATATTAATTTATTTTTCCCCCTTTTCTCCCCTTAACCAAATAATGCTAGGCCATTAGCCAAGTGAGGATGAAACGCTTTCTAGCCCGAGACATTTGCGTGATGATGCTTTCAAAACTTCCTACAATTCGCGAACCCTATCCTATGCCTAGACGGTGATGAAAATCGCTTACACCGCTAATAGTATTTAAGCTCTTAAACCTTTTATGTGTATACTCTACAATACATGTAATACTATACCTACGGTGACCATATTAACCAACGTAAAATAAAGGACATTTTTTTCAAAATGATTTGGGAATACATACATACAGCTTGTATGATAAAAGTACTTTCCCATATCGTAACTCAACTCAAATATTTACCAGTTAATTAACCGATTTCGAAAAATGAAGCCAAATCCTTTTCAAGGACTTCGCCATCCTTTGCTGCCAAAACGCGTTTACCATAATTCATACTGCACGCCAAAGCCAGCACACAGAGGTACAAAATTGGAATTTAATATTCATAATTCTTCGGGGCCTTGATTTTTCAGCCAATTCTTACTAAAAACCAATAAAAAAAATATATTTACTTTGGTGAACATTTTTTATAACATTTCAAACATTCTTTTTTTGTGTAATTTTTTCGTTTTAAAAGAACCATACAATTGTTTTCAACTAGTTTTTGTTATGTAACATTTAATAACTGGAACAGGAGAATAAATTTTTTTTAAATTGCCACTTTTTTGCATTTTACACCAAAAAATTTATTTTAATCAAATAATAATTCACAAATTAGGCCAAACCGATCGCTTGCAAATATTGTAAGCTTTCATAAAAGAAGTTAATCAAATTAAGTGACAAATGAAGGCTCCAGGAACCACTGTGCAACAGGGGGTTTATTGTTCACATTCATTGGAATGGAAACTCAGCGTGCAACACGATCCTGGACACAACTTTCCCTGCGCTTAATAGATTGTACAAAGATTACTGATTAAATAGAAATCCTTAAGTTGGGTGCGAAACAAACTGGCGAAGATTTTCTTTACATTTAAAAGGGACATTTTTATTTTTCATATTCTGTGTTTAAAAATTTACCTCAGAAAAATGCAGAGTTGATTTAAGGAACAGTTTAAGAAATAGAGGACAAAAGGCGTCCTTTATTTTGAATAAAATAAAGGACTGTCCTTTAAAATAAAGGATGGATGGTCACCGTAACTATACCGAAAACATACATACATGCCGAAACTATCACAGTTTTTGAAAAATCAGAGGTCATGACTATTGAAAGAACTTACGTCAGAGTTCAATATATGTACATACATACGTTTGTCTTCTACATATAGTCGCTATCAGATCAAAAGCTGACGAAGGTATAGGGGCAAGAATATACGGTCCTAAAGGCCAGATGTCCCTATCATATTTCAAATATCTGTGTTGTGCAGAAATATTTTCTCTAGGGCTTATACCAAGTAAGCAACCATGTTCAATCGCCTCTAATTCATCCATATCATCAGCCTTCTCAGTGCTTGGGATGTTCCTACGTATGTCCAGATACCCAGATAAGAGGGCCTGTAGTTCACTGAGCGCGGATATGCTACATATTGCCAATAGCGCCGCCTCAATATCAGAATATATTGTTAGAATATTCTGTTCCATTTCGCAGTTTCTTGCATTTTTCCATTTGCAGCCAAAAGCAGCCATTATTCGTACGTTCGCGTTTGTTGATAACATATTGAAAAATCGGAAGATCATCCCCTTTGCACCAAAGATATATGTATCTAGCACAATGCTATCGAAACATAAAAAAAAATTAATAAAAATGTATGTTTTCCTTGTTTTTGAACTTCAAAAGCGTACGAAAGTACGTTTCGCGACCGTTGGAAATGCCCATATAGTACATATACTTTATTTTATGTCGTCCTGCTCTCCTGAAGTATGTACTGCATTAATGATATTTGTTCCGATTCCTGTGCCTACAGCTAGTGGTTAACCATCATTTTCGAAACTAAAATTAATAAAAAACCTATTTGAGAAACTCCATGGGACAAGACAGACTACGTAACTTTGCTATTCTGTCTATTGAAAAATCTATGTCTCTATCTTTAAACTTCGATAATGTTATAGATTCTTTTGCGGAACAGAAAGCTCCGAGAATTTTATTAATAAATATCTTATCAAAATTAAATTGTTATTTCATTATAAATATGTATAAACCAACGGTGGGCAAACACGGCTCTTTCAGCTAAATGCGGCCCTTTGCTTAGCAAAGTGCGGCTCTTTTTGCTTTCTATTTTCTCAGAACATTTTGGATCTTTTTTACTTTTCAAAATACATATTTCTTTTCTTGTTTCTAAACATGATCTTAAAAAAAGAATATTTTATCCAAAACCATATTGCACTTGTCAAAGAGGAAGATTTGCCGATTTGAAATTATTTAAATGTACGTTTGCATACTTTATAAACCCATTTTTATGTAACATAATTGAGACTGTAATTACAATATGCGAAATACTCATTTTTAAGAAAAGCGAAGGAGAGTTGTAGTTTTGGAATTAAGAAAAGATAAGGCACTGGAAATGCAACATAAAGCTTTGCCATTGCTTGTATTCTGGCAACCAGTACCAGATTTGTAATATCCGTTGACGTAAAACCAGCTTTTCGAAAATTTGGCCAAAGGGATCTTACGTACATTAGAATAATAATAAAATTAATGTTTTTCATTTCTAATAAAAATTAAATTTTTGTTTTTGTTGTCTTTGTGTGGCTCTTTGTAGAATTTAGAATTTACATGGGGCTCTTTTCGGCCTCGTCCTTACCCATCCCTGGTATAAACCTCTGATCTTGAATATAAAATTTATGAGATATTTAACTAAAATGCACGCATTATTGCTAATAGTGTTGGGTAACTACATATGTCGGCCGCTGTGGTGTAGTGGCAAGCAGTGCGCGCTTTCACTCATCAGCACCTGGGTTCAAACCCTGGTCAAAGCAACTTCGCAAAAAATATAGAAAAAAGGTTTTCTCTTAACAGCGGTCGTCCCTCGGCAGGCAATGGCAAACCTTTGAGTGCATTTCTGCCATGAAAAACAGCTTCTCATAAAAATACAATCGCCGTTCGGAGTCGGCGTAAAACTGTAGGTCCCTCCGCTTTGTGTGACACTATCAAGGCGCACGCCACAAATCGGAGGAGAAGCTCGGCCAAACCCTAACATATGTGTAAGCGCCAATCTAAAAAAAAAACAAAAAAAAAAGAAACTACTTATGTGGTTTAACAAATTAACTTACAACGTGACAATTTTTACTGGGAGGGTCTCATCCAAAGAATTTGTACCTAAAACTTCAGCTTGGAAGATACTTGTATAATTTTCCAATCGTAGAGACAAAACCATCCTTCGATGTATAAAGAGATAGCCTCTTAATCGGCCATTCGATCTCTTTTTCATTCTCTTCTAGATGGGAATAGGGCTTGCATGCTACCGCTAGAGTTTACATTATCTACCATATAATCTCTCGTCCTTCCGAATTGCATATTATTAATAATCAACCCATGCTCTAACTGCCTTGTTTCCCAAAGGCCTGCCTTTCGGGGTTTTGGAAAGATACAACGCCAAGAAATGTAGGGAACTAGTTCCCTTCAAAAAGAAATATAAGATATACATATCCCAAATATTTGTAGGGTGGGAATAGGATAGACAATTTTTTGATTCCTAATTTATGGAAACAAATTTTATGATAATATCTTTTGTTTATAGATTGTCTTCAGAAGTAATTTGCCGGTAAATACACATTATGAGTGTAAAATTTTCTTTATGAAAATGGAAGCATCTCCAACGTGATCAAAATTAATTTTGCTGGAATTCTTCAAACTAGCAAATTTTACGATTAGTTAAAAAACAAATTGATTTTTTTTACTAAATAAACATGCGATAAACTAACGTAAATACATACATCAAAAAACAAATCTGTATAGTTATAAAAATAATAAACTATATAAAGGTATATATTTGTACGTATGTATATTGTATGTATGTACCAGGGTTGTTGCGAATATTATTCCGAAATAAAAGTTCTTTCCGGATAATAAACAAACGGCTTATCCAAATTAAACAAGTTTGGTATCAAATGAAAGAGGATTTAAATAGCTTTAAAACTGAAATGTCTAAACGAAGAAAACATATTGAAAAATATTTCAATAAAAAGTGTTAACTACTTATCATAAAACACATCTTAAATTATAAAAAAATATAAATAGAGGTCGTTCGCTATTTCTGTTTAAAAGCTATTTCAGTCCTCTTTCATATGATACCAAATTTGTTTAATTTGGACAGGCGGTTTGTTTATTAAACGGAAAGGACTTTTATTTCGGAAAAATATTCGCAACAACCCTGGTATGTGCCAGGGATGTTGCGAATATTTGCATTCACATTCTCATTTTACATATTCGCATCAAATGTTCGTTCAAATATTCGCGAATGTTTTGCGAATGCGAATGTGTACATGGGCAGAGGGTCCACTCTAATAATGTTGAAATGGCTCTAATAGTTCATTTCCACTAAGTCTTAACTGCAGTTTATTCCTATTGGAACAAGGAGATTACAACTCGAAGGGGGTAATTTCTTCTAAAAAGTACAAGCAACCGAAAGGAGAAAAGGAAACACTAAAAAATAAACCTTGCCGCTCATTCCATGTTGAAATTCTCGGAGCTTATCTGAGCTCTTAACTGCAGTTAAGCCTCTGGCGGAAATAGGCTATAGGTCTGTCTAACCAGGATGTGGACAATAACCAGCTTTTAGCTTTAAGCGCTAAACGGTTAAGTAGTATATCAAGCAGCATTGACGGGCCTTCAACAAGTACTGCTAAAAGCCTTATAAACAACCTAGAAATAATTTTCGATTCCTCCAGCGAAAGCGAAAGCTCGGATGTAGAATCTGGAGGCATTAAAAAATGTGAAATTAAAGCTCAATTGAAGGCCTATCTTAAAGAAAAACGAACTCATCTCCTTGAAAATCCTCTCAATTGGTGGAAAACTAAACTAAAATTCGATAAATTGACAGATCTGTCCCGCAAATATTTGAGCGATCCGCCCGCCAGCGTTCCACGTGAGCAATTGCTCAGTGCAGCCGGCCATATATACGAGCCTCTAAGAAATCGCCAAGTGAGAAAAAGGGCAGCACAATTACTTTATTTTTTAAATATAATATGCCCCTTTTGAACTTTAACTACTAGATTGAAACACTGTATTGATGTTATTCCTAACATTCGTATTCGCGAATGTGAAAAATATGACATTCGAGACGTCTCTAGTATGTACGTATGGGCATATGAGGAGTGTCTCATAGTGATTATACACCTACCCTTCTCCACACATCGACTGCCTTTGTGAGAATCCTTATTGGCTTCGTTGGGTGTTTGTGGTGCTGCTCCATTGTGCGAAGTTGTTGTTGTTGCTGCTAGTGATACATCTGGTGGCACTGGCTCTGGATCGGCCAAAGGCGCTAGCTTTTCACTATTATTCCCAACCGATTCTAATTGAATTTCTTTTTTATTGGCTTCTTGATACGGCGAGGAACTGCAAAAATAGTTGAACATAATGTTATTTATCACATGTATGCGACATATTGTATGTATATTAGGATGGTCCAAAAAATACACAGGAAAATTAGCCTTTTGGAATTGTCCTGCTACTCAAAAATATTGTTTATTCAATTAGAATAAAAAGCTTATCTGTGTCAATATTTTGTTCGGCACTGTACGTAGTGAAAAGTTATTA
Source organism: Rhagoletis zephyria (assembly GCF_001687245.7). Lineage (NCBI taxonomy): Eukaryota > Metazoa > Arthropoda > Insecta > Diptera > Tephritidae > Rhagoletis > Rhagoletis zephyria. Next base: position 168,102 of record NW_016157156.1, on the reverse strand, counting down.
AAGTTTTTTTTTTCGTTCAATACAGATCCTACTATGCAAAACAAAAAAGAATAACGTGGTTTAAAATTTACAAAGCATGTATTTTTAGATTTTATAGAAAAACCTAATCGTAATTTTTACCAGCAAGCTTTAGTTATATTTACAACTTAAAAAAAAACTAAAATCTGGAGAATTTCCGTTGCCGCGTTTGTCTTAGTACACCCCGGTGGCCCGCACCACAGAAAGAGCCTATGGGCCCATAGATACTAAATCTGGCACTGTGGCAAGTATATTTACTTGGTAATTATAAATGGGTATAAAAGGTTTCTGATACAAATTACTTCGTCATCATTTTGGAAACATATGTATGCATGCCCAAGAGCCGAAAGGGTGCTGGAAGCGACAAAGCAATAGAAAAATTATGTGCGTGCATTTTATGCATTTCGTACTATTGAATGACAGATGGCACAGGTCAATGCAAATAACTCATAAAAATTTTTTTATGTGCAGCATGTTTTCCCGCAATGTCTCTTTATTTACTTACTCTATACAATGACAATAATTGTGATCATAACACTTACGATTACGAACACTTTAATTGTAATCCTAAAAATATTACGATTGCGATTAAAGTAATCGTAATCAAGAAAATGTTGTTTGCCATTCAAAGATATCCTTTAGAGGATCTCTTTCACCGAAAAGTATGTAAAATTGAGTTAAAGTCGAAGTAATACTGAATATTACAGCCAATAAAAAAAGCCGCGAAATCATAACATAGAACCGTTTTGGTAAAAAACAATATTTGCTTTAAGAAAAAGTAATTTCTCGATTACTGTAATGGTAATCATGAAATGCATGACTGCGACTGCAATCTTAAAAATTTAACGGTTACAACTACTGTAATCGGAATTTTCATGATAACGATTACTATAATTATAATCCTAAAATCTTTAGTACGATTACTGTCATCGTATTCATAAAAAGTACGATTGCGATTGCATTAGTCATAGTTGTTAAATTTGAATGATTACATATAAACCCAGTCGGAAAAGTAGTAATGCATTACATGTGTGATAAATGATGTAATGTATTTCTTATGGGTTCACGATTATATTACTACTAACTATGGAATCAGCATTCTAATGTATTCAAAAAGTTCCAAAAATTTCATATTAAAACACATTCATTTCTCGATACTAGGTTATGCAAAATTGAATGCCCCACTTTTCTTAGGACATCGCCCTGGGGGAAAAAATGCATTTTCGAATGTGAAAAGGGTTGTTTTACTGATTATTTTTTCGATAACTATACATTAAATGTTCCCACTGGGAAGTAGTCGCAACCAAGCATTTCACAATTACAATTACAGTAATCGGAATGCTAATAATTTTCTGGATTACAATTACAGTAATCGCAATCCTAAGTATTCAAAATGTAATCGTAGTTCTTAGTGGACGGTGCCATGCCCATTTTTACCTTATTTTTAAAGAGCTTGTTGTAAGTATCAACTTGGAGTAAACTAGCGCTCACCCTGAATTCGGAGGTGATTTGTTTATTTTTCGAAGGTAAGGTTAAATTAGTAGTGACATACCGTAACGCCATAGCCATTTTCATAACCGTAACCACATTAACTATCACCTATTGCAGGTATCATAACCATAAACAACTGATTTTTCGTAGTCAACAATGTCGGTGTTGCCAGACGCGGAACAAGACGCGGAAAATGTGAAATATCGTGGGATATTTGTGCCGAACTTCTATCACTACCACTAAGTTCTTAAAATTCAACAGCAGATCATAATAAAATATGTACATCAAATTAAAGGTACTAACTTTTACTTTCTTAATAATATAAATTTCTTTTGCATTCATTATACAATTTTGTTAAAAAATGAGTCCTCATTTTGAATCTTAAAAATTCATGATCAGATTCATAATTAGCGACTGCAAAAACCCTCGAGTAACAAGTTTTGATCGAATTCAATAAATTTTGAAAAAATTGTCCGCCATATTGGACTTTTAAAACCTGACTCAAGATATGTAATCAGTGGTCCCATAAGCTAGTGGATATGAAGTATTGTACAAATCCATCAACGCGATCCTGTCCAAATAGTTTTGTCCCGTTAGATTCCCTATTCAGACCGCTGTGCGCTACGATCGAGCGCAACGCGAGCTATGAGGGACCGTTATTTGCCGCAATAAGAAGTGAAAACCAGGGCGCACTCCTGTAAGAACAACAATGGCGACCTAGTGACCGATGTCCAGAACGTACTTAAATTGTGGAGGGAACACTTTTCTAACCTACTGAATGGTAGCAGCTCTGAAACCTGTGGAAAAGACGAACCCAAGCCCCCAGTCAATGATGACGGAGTCGATGTTTAACCCTAAACGTACATTCTTCGTTGAATCGATGAGTTGACAACGTGTGTTTACGAGCACAAAAATGAGAATGTACTTCCAGGGTTAAACACCTGACTAGAGTTGGAAAACTATCGATGGCTTTTGACTATCGAAAACATCGCTGGTTTTGTATTCAGAGGGTAAAAGCCGGCGGTACCTGCTTCATCTTATGAGTCGGAATGGACATTTAGCAAAGCAGGGCAAATAATTTCAGAGCACAGATGCTGTTTGAAGCCAAAAATCGTTGAGAAAATTTTGTCCCTTAACAAAAATATGGGCATATTTTAGCAATTTTGATCTCATTTTCAATAAAGTTAAAGTTGTAAACGAAAATGAAACGCTCTCAAAATTGGTTGTAATTTGCTTTAGTGTATTCGTTATTTTAAATTGTAGTTTGCTGTACTTACCTTCTCAAACGTTGATGAAACAGACAACAACAACTTTATTGAAGTGACAGCCCGGTGCTGTTGTCATCAGTCGTACAGTTTCACAACATGTAGCTGTCTGTATGGTACAACGGCGCATGATGTAGCATAAACAGGGTTACATTCTTACAGTAGCGATGGTTGTGACTATCGACTATCGAAGCTATCGATGGCCACGCTCATCGATAGTATTCCAGCTCTAGACCTGACTATGAAGAGGTACGAATAGCAATAGCGTGCTTGAAAAGCAACAACGCCGCTGGCAGACCTGGCAAATCCACCACAGACCAGGTATTCACAATACGAAAAATCTTGGAAAAAACCGCGAGAAAAGGATCGGCACTCACCACCTATTTACCGACTTCAAGGCCGCTTTCGACAGCACTAAAAAGAGTTGGCTATACGCCGCGATATCTGAATTTGGCATCCCCGCGAAACTGATACGGCCGAGAAAAATTACGTTGAGCAATACCACCAGCTCCGTCAGAATTGGGAAAGGTTTCAGAGCCGTTTGCTACCAAACGGGGTTTCAGACAGGGCGACTCCCTTTCATGTGATTTGTTTAATCTGATGTTGGAGAAGATAATAAGCGCTGCAGAACTGAACCGCTCAGGATAAGTTTTATACAAGAGCGTGCAATTGCTTACTGCGTTCTACCTTTTCCAAGTTGGGTAAGGAAGCAAAGCGGAAAGAGAATTAATAGGCGGCATACACAGTGCGTCTGACTCGTGAGTCGGTTTGGATGTGTTTGTGAAAATAAATTTGTGTTAGTTACACCAACATGACTCCCGTCATGACTCTGAATTATTCAACTGTGTGTAGTCGAAGGCGAGTCAACACGTACACAAATGACTCGCGAGTCAGACGCACCGTGTATGCCGCCTATAACACCGATAATAATGTCAGCATCGAAATCCAACGCATGAACCAAAAATACAAGATCACGTAAGAACGCGACGTTGTATTTGTAACTGGTTTTGAGAAAAAAGTTTGCGAAAGCGGGTTCGTCAGCTGAGCGTTTGTTTACATCACTAGCACCACTATTTTACACTTTTATTCAAGTAAAGAAGAGTTAATTCAACATGACAACACATTTTAAAGCATTTTGTTGCATCATTTTACCTAAATTGTGCGTTTAAAGTGGCTGACAATAATTTTGGCTAATTTTGGTTTTCGTTGTTTTCTTTGCTTTGTTTACTTTTCGCTCGTTTTCCAGTGAAACAAGATGGCGTAGAACCCGCTAAAAAAAATCGACTTTTTTCACTCTCTTGTTCTTACGTGATCTTGTGTCTTTCGTTCATGGATCCAACGCAGAATAATTCTTGGCAACAAGTGCTACTTTGGAATAAGTAGGAAATTCAGGAGTAAAGTCACTCGTCGCGCTTGTTCTGGTATATGGCGCAGTAGCATGGACAATGACAACATCCGATGAGGCGGCTCTTGGAGTATTCTAGAGAAACATTTTGCGGCAGATTTACAGGTCTTTACGCATTGGCGACGGCGCGTACTGCAGACGATGGAACGAAGCGCTGTAAGAGCCTTACAACGGCATGGACACATAATGCAGCAAATTAAAACACAGCGGCTCCGCTGGCTTGGCGATGTCGTTCGAATGGATACCGACGCACCATTTCTGAAAGTATTCAAATCGGAACCCGCTGGTGGTAGCAGAGGAAGAGGGAGGCCCCCACTGCGAAAGAAAGGCCAAGTGGAGATGGACTTAGCTTCACTTGGCATTGCGAATTGGCGTTAGATGGCACAGAAGAGAAAAACCTGGCGTTCTTTGTTGAACCCGGGCAAATTTCTTTGGGCGGCAAGAAGTACAGCTTTAAACATTCCCTTATACCACAAAAATATTTTAAATTATAATAATTTTGCCGACAAAAAAGTTAAAATAAACGTACAAACGCTCATATTTGCCGATATATATGTAAAAATTTGTTCTATACTTTGTTTCGGCGACAGGCGTATTCTACTGGCAATTATGAACAAAAAATTTAATGGAAACATAGCTCTACAATGGGTTTTGATCCTCCTTATTTGAAATTTAGTTTTCTTTTTTTTTACCGACTTCAATCAAATTCAATTGATGACATAATGAACTTAAGTAGCGTTAGAAAGATTAATTTCCACAACATTTTTGAAGAGGGTGGCTAACTGTTTAAAAATTTAATCCAATTAAAATGATAAAGTAAATGAAATGATGTAATATGGGCGTCAAAATAACGTGGTTTAGAAAGCTTAATTTGGAAAATATTTCTAAACGGGTTTGCCACCTGTTTGAAGAATTTTAATCAATTCATATCTATGATAATATAAATGAAATATTACGACATGTGTGTCAAAATAAAGTATTTTAATATAGCATAATTTCTAAATATTTTTTGAGGAAGTTTGTCACCTGTTTGAAAATTTTAATTCAATTAAATTCAAAATTTTTATTATTTTAAAAAGAAAAACATATACATATACATATTTTATATATTTAATTTAATAAAAAAAAAAATTTGCTAAAAGGCGTACAGCATAACGTTAACAGATCTTTTAATTAGTCTTTCGAAAGACAGTAAAGAGCTGTCAAGATAGTTTCCAGAATTGACAATTGGCTTACGAAGGACTTTTGCCTTTCGAAAGTAGTGTTGTCCCGATAACAACATGTACTTGATACCTGTACTCTTTAAAAATATTGAAGAATATTATCGATGCTACAAATGTATCGGAGAGAAGTACATACTCGATACTTACTCATATCGAACACATTGTAAATACTTTTGTCATGTGAAGAAAAACAGAAACTCTCCGACCAAAACTTACAGAAAAAGTTGCTGCAAGTTTATTCGAGTACTTTCGGTCAAAACCTACCAAAAGAGAAGCCATCAATCTTGCAAAATTTTAATGTTTGACTAGTACCGGAAAGCAGTAATTGACAGTTTCTTTATTAGCCAACTTAGCGTGTTGCCAAAACCACAACAGAACCGAAATTCAGAATTTTTGGAAAAGCAAGTAGTAATTTATCCGCCTACTCGATACCCACCTAAGTACTTGCGGGAAGAATTCGAGTCCAAAAAGTACTCAATACTTGAGGAAAGTATCGAATATTTACTTATAGTTACTCGTATCGGAACAATACTATTCGAAAGACTGCGGTGAGTAGAAAGACAGTTGCCAGAATTGCCCTGATATATTGATTTGACATTATTTGAAAATTTGCATATAAAATGTTGTATAAGATAGCCGTATGACAGAACATAAAGCGATAAAGCTCTTTTATTAATTCACCTGTATCGGTAACAAAATTTTAAGTGCGCTGAAATTCTCAGCCACCGTTTTAATATGTTTTTTATTTACACTTTTATTATATTGACAAAGTCACTGTGTTGACAGAAGAAGCGAACACCAAATCGACGACAAAGCTGTATGTAGTTACTCAACGTAACACCTCAAATTTGTAATCACATTGACTTATGACGTTTTCTTTTCTACCGAAAAATGTTGCCTTCTTAGGGCTCTTTACGCACAATTACTAAGGAGAAGGCAATAAAAATGCAAAATTTTTGTGGAAACGAAAACGCCATTAGATCAAGGCTGTCGAAACTGCGACCCACCTGTGACACGCTTACTCCGTTTGCCTGGCGCCGACTCGACGAAACGACTCATTTTCCTTTGCTTACTAAACTAAATCAGCTATTTAGTACTTAAATCACGTTGTACTACAATGTGAATCTCTTTCGATTGAGGAAAAACGAACTTAACATCTCTTTGATTGAATCGCCTGCAGTGCATTCTATGTTTTTAAAAAATTTTAAATATATAATGTTTTCACTATTTTATAATTTTTCCTTTCTTTTTTTAATTTTTCATATGGCGCGGGCCCATAGGCCGGCGCCTATGTAGCCTGTGCTTAAATCCGGCCCTGGTGGAAACATAACATTTTGTCACCAATTTTTTTAATATGGGTGAATCAATTAAATTTTTAACATCATCGAATTGTACACGGCAACACTAAGTTTGGTGCGGCAAATGTTAAAATTATTTTTGATAGATTTGAGAAAAACTTTTATTTTAATTAGTTTGGCGGAAAAAGTATTATTATAGGTATGTACATTTGTATATAGATAGTAAATATTTACATAAATGTGCATATGTATGTATGTATAAGTTTATACATACATATCTACTTACTCGTCTGATTTCTCTGATATGCTGTCGTTTTTTCGTTTATCACCAGAACTGCAAACGTTTCCCATTTTAATTTATTTTTGTTTTTTTTTTTAATTTATATTACTTATTCAATTAAGTCGTCTATGCTATTTTAGCGATTAGGTGGCTGTAAAGAAAGAAGAAGTACTTGGCGTATACATGCTTATTTAAGTACATATGTATGTATGTATGTGCATATGGCAGAGTAATGCCATCGCACTTCAAATTCAACATTCATTGTTGTGGTCTAGCCGCTATCTCACAGATCCGATATTTATTGTCGCAGTATATAATATGTACATACACATATCTACATGTACGTAGGCTTGTATACTAGCTCCATAATGTGCACATACATAGTTTGCTGCTTTGTTGCATTTAACTTTGATACCTACTGCCACACAGCACAATCACATCACTTATTACCACCACCCCTATAAGTAGTAAAATTGTACTTGTACAACAGGTCAACGAATATTCAGGGACCGCTGCAGAAGAAACGCATGCACTGATACTTAAATATACATACATATAGTACTTCAACTTATACGCGGTGTCTTTGCCATAGATATGCCTACAATAAAGTTATATACGTACATATGTATGTGTGTGTCTATACATACATACATACATATATGCATATGTACATATGTACAGTGGGAAGAGAGTCGTTTTTTCGCCACCTTCATCCCCTCATGATGATGAGCATATCATTCATTGTCCCATTTCTCATTTTTAAACAGTATCCAATTTTGTATACACATTGCGATATTTTCTTCTATCAATTTTCACAGTCGCATCTTTTTGTTTGATTTAGGTCAAAACTATGTTTATACTCATTACACTTTTAATTAAAATTTAATTTATGCGCTTCAATACGTTCAGGTTGAACACTATCACAATTTAAAACACAAATAATTCTATTAATAACACCATAGGAAATTTTTTGATTCGTATGCTTATATGTACATATGTATGTAGGTATGAATGTAGGTATGAATGTACATATGTCTGTATTCATTTAGAAAAATACATGAATGCCTCCTGGCACACCAAATATGTATGCACATACATACATACATACATACATATAATATAAACAGTAGGAACGCAATTTTTCATTTTCTAAAATTAATTTTTATTAACTTTAATTTTAGTGACGTATTAATAAATCAATTAATAGCATCAACAAGATATTTGGCACAAGGGGAGCGCTAGGAATCGTGCGACAATCAACGCGCTCCTAAGTACTGCTGTATGGGACGTTTCGTGGAGTATTTCGTTGACACTTTTTCTCTCTATGGAACTACATACATATTTTAACTTCGTCCTTTTCCACTGCACTGTGTTATACCGAATACATTGAATGCATATTTTTTATATTTAGAACCATATGTATATATTAAATTTGTATTATTATTATTTAGATACACACTTCATTGATGTATAAAACCATTTAATATTCTTTAAATATTTTTTTTTTACATTTTTATTTTCACGTCTTTCACATTTTTTATGCGCTGCATACTGATTGCAGAAAATGAAATACTTTTAGATGTTGTATTCAAAGCTCATGTGAGCTTACTAGTATTTGCGCTCATGAAGCTTTTGAAAGAGCATACAAAGGAGCCATGAGAGATTGCAAAGAATGCATGCAGACAAAGAGTGAGAGAAAGAGAGAGAGCGCGCATTAATTGAAACTATAGCAAGCATTTTCCCCATTTGTAGGAGGGTCGTTTGCCGCATATAAAAATTCATATGGATAGCTTAATTTCTTGATATTACTTATACCCACTGTTGCCACTTGAACATAATAATTCGGCTCCAAAATAAATCAAAAAATGGCCATTTGGACGAAGAAGGGACCAAATATTTATTACCATTTAAATGATTTCAAAACATACTATGTGCAATAGCGTGGGCCGAAAATCCGCTTTTTTTGAGTTTTGAGTGGTAATAGCAAACAAATGGTTCATCATATTCTAACAAGTAATTTTTAAGCAAAAAAAAAACGAGTTCAATTCTCATATATAAAAATATATATATGTATATATATATATATATATATATATTTCATAATCCAATGATCGGATCTAAACCAGATTCCGATGCAAAAAGAATTATCGAAATCGGATGACGTGGTCCAAAGTTATGCGGTAACATACATAAAAAAAATTTCGACGAACTGATAACCTCCTCCTTTTTTGGAAGTCGGTTAAAAATAATCTGTGAGAAAGATGACAATTGTTTGTCAATATCTTAGGCTCGCCCAAGTCTATCAAAGTTCAATGTGCTCAAAAAATAAAAATTATTAAATACATTCATTAATAATTCTTGTTTACTAAAATTGCAATTATCTGCGAAAGTATTAGTCCTACATAATTTGGTATATGGTCCTTTATTGTTGAGACTTAAAGTAAACTAAGCAAATTTTTTTTAGCACTTCAACCTAATGTGCATTAGGGTGCTTTTTTCGCGACAAATTTTTTCCCCCTGAAAATTTGAGCCCTTAATATTAATGTAAAGTGCTGGGCCAAAGCGTGCAAAGATTTCTCCTTTAAAATACAAGTAAATTTTGATTTTTTTCCCTCAAAACTTTACAGCTCAGTGGCATTTTATGGTATAATCTTGGTCAATGACAGGGTTTCATCAGAATTGAATGCTCTACAAACTCTGGTTTCCCCCTATCTCGTAAATAACAAGAGCTACAGAAAGATGTAAATGACAAAATTGTAGGAAATTCAATATTCTACAAAAAAGTAACACCAAATCCGGTGATTTTTGACATTTTTTTAGCAGTGTCACGGATTTTCTCCCATACAAAGTACATTCGAAAATTGTTTCTATATACATTTTAATAGACACGCTTAAAATATAAACAAAATACAAACAAAACACAATCGCACTTATCGATAATTTCCGGTGCTAATAAATGTTCAGTGTTAAATAAGACGAATTAGAAGTACTGCTTTTTAACACCTTTCAAACCTTTTATGAAAATTTAAAAGAAATATAAAATTAAATAGAAAATATTAAATATTTATTGAATTAGAGAAAGGACTATTTTGCAAAAGTAGGGTCCAAGGGACCAACGAAAACTTATGGGACCAGTTTTGATCCCATTTGGCAACCGTGCTTATAGCCATTTATTTATAAATGTTCTGCGCGTATATACTCATGTGTATCAGAGATGGTAAATATTGGTATACGAATGCCTCATTGATAACAGCTGCGACAAATTTTTTTGCATAAAAGATTTGGAGCGAATGTGACTTTGATAGAGTAGCAACAGCGCACTAACACATAATAACAGTTAAACGCAGATGTGGGAGAAAAGTTACTGTTACACAGTGTTTGGCAGTTGCAGAGTTCCATTATGAATTTGAACTGTTGTAATTATCGGAGACTTTGAATTTCCCTGCCTTTTTTCTTATAAGTGGTATATTAAAACAAAAAAACACAATAGATGTAATTAGTTCAAAATGACAATTAATTTAAATAAATAACGCGAAATTATCGTGTGTGCCAGAATTATAATTTTACACGAGAGCGTTTTTATACCTTTCATGAGCATGAAATGGTATTATAACTTTGGTCCGAGGTTTGTAAGTACCAGAATAAGAAGAGATAGACCTATTAAAATGTATACTTAAATGATCAGAACGTCGAGCTGAGTCGATTTAGCCATGTCCGTCTGTCCGTCTGTTTGTATGCAATCTAGTCTCTCAGTTTTCGAGATATCCGGATGAAATTTGGTAGGGGGGTGTATTCTTATAATTTATTAATCATTTGTCGGAACCGGAAGAATCGGACCACTATAACATACTATAGCTCCCACACAACTGATTGTTCAGATATGAGATTTTTCGTTATAACTTCTCCATTTATGCAGCTAGAAACATGCAATTTTGCAATGCTTCCACCCATTATCAACATAAAACTTGGAGTGAAAATTACAAAGATCGGGTCACTATAACCTATAGCTCCCATACAAGTGATTGATCAGATATAAGATTTTTCGTTATAACTCCTCCATTTAAGTAGCCAGGTACATGAAATTTTGCATTGTTATCACCTATTAAAAAAAAATACTTTCAGTGGAAATGGCGAAGATCGGGTCGCTATAACCTATAGCCTCCATACAACTGATTGTTCAGATATGAGACTTTTTGCCATAACTTTTCCATTTATGCAGCTAGGAGCCTGGAAATTCGCACCGTTTTCACTCATTATTAACAGAATACTTATAGTGAAAATAACAAAGATCGGGTCACTTTTACATATAGCTCCCATACAACTGATTGTTCAGATATGAGACTTTTTGCCATAACTTTTCCATTTATGCAGCTAGGAGCCTGGAAATTCGCACCGTTTTCACTCATTATTAACAGAATACTTATAGTGAAAATAACAAAGATCGGGTCACTATAACATATTTCTCCCATACAACTGATAGTTCAGTTATGAGAATTTTTGTTATAACTCCTCCATTTATGCAGCTAGGAACTTGAAATTTTGCAATACTTCCACCCATTATCAACAGAATACTTTCAGTTAAAATAACAAAGATCGGGTCACTTTTACATATAGCTCCCATACAACTGATTGTTCAGATATGAAATTCTTTGTTATAACTTCTCCATATATGCAGGTAGAAACATGGAATTTCGCACTATTTCACTTATTGTCAACAGAAAGTTTACAGTAAGATTAACAAAGAACGGTATTTAACTCAGTGAGAGGGCAGGACCAGGATGAATGTATTTGCATAAAAATTTATTAAAGCAAAAATGTTTTGGGTAGGCGTCGGGGCCAATGATAACCATCAGTTACCACCTCTGCATGGTTGTAAGTCATGCAGAGTCCCTACGGCTTGTAGCGCTGTGGCTTTGCCGCTTAAACTCTGTAAGAGTTTGTGGGGGTGTGCGTCAAGCGGGAGTGTTGAGCATCGGTTATTTATTCAAATTAGAAAATTGGGTAGGCCCTGTGGCCAATGGTAGCTCTTGTACCACCTCTGTATGCCGAAAGCAATACAGAGCCCCGTGAGAAAACTCCGGGAGAGTTTTTGATGCATCAAGCGAGTTTGTTGAGCATGATTTGGGGTGCCAGCAATTAACTTCTTTAGTAGGTTTTTTCTGCGGCAGTTGAGAAGTGCATAAAAAATCCATACCCAATGAAGAACGAGCGAATTATTTTTAAACACAAATTCGTGTGTTTATTCGCTGCACTTGGTTTTGGGCGTGAGTGCAATACAAGTGCGTGTGTGTGTTCGCTGTTCTTTGTTTATGCGGGAAATGCATAGTGCACAATGGGCCAGAAGACTGAACAAGTGGCCTGAAATCAATGTTATTTAAAAGCTTAACACAATAAACATATTTATTCTAGATTCCATTGGAGTATGCAAAACCGCAATCCTTTGACCAGGGTACGGATTTTATTGAAATTGCCTTTTTCCGCTAAAGAGATAGGGTATATTCGATTAAGAATGTCCACGATTTAGCTTTCCCTGATTCCATATATGTATACACATTTGATGTTGCCTTGTTTGCCTTTTTAAGATATTTGCCTTGTTTTCCTATTCTACCTTTAATTGTAAAAGGCAAGGAAAAAGCCCTTATTTTTGATAATACGAAAGTTTTAAACTTTCCATATTTACATTCGGCGCCACTAGTATCAACTCACGCCGAGCGCACGTTTAGTACATTCAAGGCTTTTCTTCGCGAAAATCGAATGAAAATGCTGCTTCAAAATGCACCTTGTGGTTCAATGTTACTACAAATATAGAAATTAAAGTTCAGTGGGTTAAAAACTCGAAAGGAGAAAATTGTAAAAGTTTCAAAGTAAAAATTTTTCATGTAATGAAACTAGTTCATAGTTTTTTCTTTTTACTTGTAAAATAAACATTTCTAAAATAAATTTATTTTTTGATTATCTTTCGGTTTTTGTCTTTTTTTAGTGCCTTATTAGCCTTTTTGCGATTTCTAGTTGCTTTTCTTGCCTTTTTCGCTATTTTATTTTGTCTTTTCCAGCCTATTTCGTTATTTTATTTTGCCTTTTTTATAGGTTTTTAGGTCCTAAAAATCCGTTCCCTGCTTATGACATTTGAAACATTTTGTTATGTTCATAACAAATTCAGAACCCATAAAATCTGAAAAAGCGAGTGCAAACCTCAATTATGAAAAAAATTTGATAAATTTAATAATAAATTCTGAAATTACATACATATGTATCTAGCTCTTGAATTTGTTTAAGCTATCAATGAGTCTTAGAAAAAGTACTGTAACAAAATATGTTGATATTTATCTTTTGTTTTAAAACACATTTGAATTAAAAAAAAAAAAAACATAGTGAACTATTCTACAGCCAAAGATATCTAAATCGGCAGATATTTTGCGCTTTTAGTAACTAATTGCTAAATTTTCAATAAAACGTGTTTTTGTCTATGAACATGTACGATACACGGCGTATGAGTAACCTACCTTTCAGGGGTGTTGCGAATATTCGCATTCGCAACCGCGGAGCTTCCGCATCAATTTCAATAATCAATGCGGAGCTTTTGCGAATGGGAATGTTGTACAAGTGCACTGATAAAACGTGTATCTGGCAAGCAAACTGACAAATTGTAATTTGCCTGTGGAGATACGACGTTAGGTCGTGTTACTCGGGCCCCGCACATAAGAGTATTTGTGCAATAAAACTGGTCAAAAGTTTTTAGAAAATTCGTAAAAAAAGTAAAAGTAATGCTATGAAGATTTAAAAAAAATACGTGTTCATTTAATTTTCAAGCAGAAAAAAATATTTTATTCTGAAGTTAATTCTCGATATACCATCGGACCTGCATGAATTGAAATGGGCCCAGTCTTAATGTAAAATGGAATATTACTTATAAAAAACCAGCTAGAAAAAAGCTAAATACCACAAAACAAAAGCTGAAAAATAAATAAGCTTATATTGAAATAATTTTAAGCAATTCATTTGAAACACTTCTTTAAATTAAAATTAATAATAGAATAACACAGCTGCGAACGAAGTTCATAAGAAATGAAAAATAAGAATACAAGTTAATACACTGAGGGAAATAATGCATAGTAAAAATGAATACTTTATATTTGATCATCGTTTAAAAATGTTGGAATTTAAAAATAATATTTTCATACAATACTGTTAATACAGTTCACATCCAAGAATGATAGAATAATAGAATTCTATCATTCTTGGTTCACATCTGAGTATATATATGAGTGTACATACGCACCCCAAGCTTGCAGAGCGCTGCTCTGAGAGCGGTGACAACACACACATTCATACATAGTACATGTTTATCCGTACAAATCTCGTGTTGTGGTGTTGATGGATATTCAACATTTGAAAGCAAATTTATATGCCTGGGTGTAGCTGAGTGCGCAAAGATGCATAGATGCAATATTTACCAATATACAGCACTTTCGTGGACGTTTATAGTAAGATCAATTACGTTTCTATTTGATTTTAATATTTTTTCCCTCAGTGTATTTACAAGGTATTGATTACAGGTGAACCTTTGAAAAAGTCACCCGGGAACTGAGCCCTATTTAGAAGCTCGCTATAAGCATACAATTATTAAACCAGTCACAGAAGAAAGTATTAAAAAAGGATCAATTCAAGTTAAATTTAATTTTTTCAAATAGATGGCAACACTCCTTCATGTAGTTCGGAAATAAAGTTTCTTCAAAGCAATTTTGACTGGCATCCATATTAAAGTAATTTATTTAACTTATTGCATATATTCAATTCAATTGCACCGAATGACCGCTGTGGTGTAGTGGTAAGCAGTGCGCGCTTCCACTCCGCAGGGCCTGGATTTCAAGCCCTGGTCAAAGCAACATCGTAAAAAAACAGAAAAAAGGTGTTTTTTCTTAACAGGCAATGGCCTGTGTATTTCTGCCATGAATCACAGCTTCTCATAAAAATACAATCGCCGTTCGGAGTCGGCGTAAAACTGTAGGCCCCTCCCCTTTGCGTGACAACATCAAGGAGCACGTCATAAATCAGAGGAGAAGCTCAGACAAACACTAACATATGTGTAAGCGCCAATCTATTATTATTATATATCCAATTTAACTTTGTAAGCAGGTGGCAACCCTCCTACAAATAATTAAGAAATAAAACCATTTCGATCGATACCCATATTGTAATAAATAATAGATTTAACTTATAAATAACTTAAAATTTATTTTTTAATAGGTGGCAATTCTTTTTGGAAAACGTTATTGCACATCTACATTTGATACCTCAGTTTATAAAATCTTACAAACGGTATAGATATGTATGTACATAAGCTGCGATTAGGTTATACATATTTGCCCGGAGCTGCGCCATCTGTTACTTAAAAGCCGAAATACATATACTTACATACTTTTTTTCTCCTTCCCTCACTGATGACGAAGTGATTTTATATGGAAAATCATTTATGCCCATATATTTGAATCAAATAAATATACTTAGTTGATATCAACCAATACCAAAGGAAAGGAAAAAACTTGAATCTTTTATCAAAGAAAACAAAAACAAAATAATTTGAGCTTTTTTCCAGCATTTCGGTAATAAATTGCTAATTTTTTTAACAATTTCTCGCCTTAAAATTCTCAAGTTTTGTCGAATTTATAGAAATTGTATACACATCAATATTTATATTGCTCTAGATAACTCATATTCCGAAAATTAAAGGGATATCTGTAAAACTTAAGCTGCTAGAGTACTTTAAAAGCTCAAAATTTACCCCAAAATAAGCCAATATTTACCGTTATTTCTACGAGAGAAACCGAACTGATAAATTTCAAACATGAATCTGTCTACTTTCTATTTTGAATTCGCTTCATTAGTTTTCGTGCAATGAGCGTATTTGTGAAGCTCTGAAAATTACAACTACAACATTTGAGCATGGCATCCATACCGAAACGTAAGACGTATTCCATGTCAAAATAAATTATAAAATTCTGCAACAGCCAAAAGAATGAGAATGACGAACTCTTTGGAAAAAGTTGTAGAAACACCTGACTCATCTGGTTTGGCTTGTAAGCGGTCAAGGCGAATTTATACAAGGTGGTGATACTGGCGAATTTAGATTTTCGCCGCGGTACTTATTAATGTCAAAATAGTGTGTTTGTTTTAATATGAATTCGCCTTGTGTACAACAAACACATCATTTTGACATTAATAAGTACCGCGGCGAAAGTCTAAATTCGCCAGTAACATCACCTTGTATAAATTCGCCTCGGTAAGCGGTGCTTAAGTCAGGAGGATACATCCGATATTTGCAGCCCTGATATTTGTCGTATCGAGTCTGTAGCCTGAAAACGCAGCAGAATTACTTTATATTAAATATAACGTTTCAATTTTTAAATTTAAGTAATAAATAAAATAAACACTATTAACAATTACTAACATTTCCAATTTTTTTATTTACCTAAATTATCTAATTTACTTACCAAAATAATTTCCTTAAAATACTTGACATCCGCATTCGCATTCGCATCCCCGGATACCTAAAATTTCACATTCGCAACATCCCTAATACATATTATAAATGAGAATCTCGAAAACTACTCAACAGATTTGGACGAGATTTTCTTTAATATATTCTGTATCGACAGGAGAGTAACCTTCGGTAAATACTTAGTAAATATTTAGAATTTCTATAGGGTCGTTGGATTACAAAAAATTAGATTTCAAATGAAACCAATTGGCCTCTATATAAGCATAAATGTTTTATTTTTTTTAATAGGGCTTAATAAGCAAAGATATCAGTTCTGTACCGTCACTGTCAAAGTCTTTTCAGACTTAGCATTTAGATGTGCAATAATGTATAATTTTTTCGAGTAGGGTTGCCAACTGTTTAAAAATTATAAGATATTCACCGTTTGTTGGACAAAAAACTGCCATACCAAATGAAAGGGCATAGCTTTCCTTACATAGTATAACGCCAAGCCGAGATTTTTTGAACACGCTAACCTCGAGAATTACTAAACGGATTTGGGCGAGAGTTTGTTCAATATAATCTGCATCGATGGGATTATTATCTTTAGTATTTAGAAATTCTATAGGGTTACTCCCTGTATAAGAAATTATAAGATCCGCTCGTTGAATTAACAAACGTGAGATATCAAATGAAAGGGCTTGACCTCTAGATGTTCAGTAATGTTTTATTTTTTGAGCAGGGTTGCCACAATTTTATAAATTATAAGATCTTCACCATTCGTTGTACTTAAAATGAGGGGATAAGTGAAAGGACGTGCTTTCCGGATGTGCAATAAGCTTTTACTTTTTTTGAGTGGCATTTTTTGTTAATGACATCAGATTTGCACAGTTCATTCAATTATGAAAAATGAGTTGTCCAGTCAAAGAGCTTGGCCTCCAGATGTGCAATAAGGTTTTTTTTCGAAGACGGTTGCCACCTGTACGAAAAATTATAAGATATGGGATGTTGGACTAAATGAAAGGACTTGGCCTACAGATGTGCAATAAGGTTTTAATACATTTAAATTTAAATAACATAAAAAAAATAAAATAAAAAATAAAAACATTGAAAAATTAAATAAATAAAGTAATCTAATTTCCGATGACTAAGATTACACTGGAATTAATGAAAGTTTGTTTTTGTTTTTTAAGTTGTTGGGTTCAATTAAATTATCAAAAAAATTAAAAATTGTAGAAAAAATAAATAAAGAAATAAAAAGTAGGGTCTTTTGTTCCTGTAAGCTCGTCGTGGTAGGCCCTGGATACTGAGAGTGTGGAAATTTGCAGGCTAATAACCAATTAAATTTTGAAAGAATTTTTAAAATCCATTTATTAATTTCAATCACATGAATGATTTTTTTTAACAATTTAACATAAAACGCACCGCTTAAAACTTTTCAATTAAATTCGTATTTTTATTTCTTTAAACCCTACTCAAAAACATGTTAAAATACTTTTCGTTTGATACGCATATTGTGATATTAAATAAGCATAAATTTTTCTAAAACACGTAATTGTAACTTTTTAGAAAGGAGAATGCAGTGGTCTGAAAGGAGAATCTAGCGGGCGAAATACTAATGTTGCCATTTTTGATCTGTGCACCCTTTGTTTTAAAGTATATTTATTTTAATATTGATATTGCAGTATAAATGTCATCTATTTTAAAACATTTGTTTCTTACAAATGACTGAAGTATAGTATTTTTGCATACTATATTTTTTTCCAACAGTATATAGTACACAGACCCAAAAAATAGTACAATACTATTTATTATAGTACGGTTGGGAATCCTAGGTTAGATATCTGGTCCGAAAAACATCAACAAAAAAAAAGGCGTGGAAAAGCTTCTCAATAAAACCATTTGCCCGTTCGGACTTTAGGCCTCTTCCCTTTGTGTGACAACATCAAGGCGAACACCACAAATCTTAAGAGAAGCTCGGCCAGCAGTAGCAAATATGTAAGCGCCAAATATTTATTCAATTTTTTATTGGGATGAAATCTATGGCTGAGTGGAAGATCGACCTATCTTGGCAGCCAGTTCGAAAACGCCCTATCTCAGAAAATGTCTCAGGATGGCCCTACTTCCGAATTTGATTGAAAAACACCCTATCTAAGAATTTGGTTGAAGAACGTCCTACCTCAGCTGCCGATTCAAAAACCCCCTATCTTTTCAATGTATTTTCAGCTGAGATAGGGCGTTTTTGAACCGAATTCTCAGATAGGGTGTTTTTCAATAAAATTCGGAAGTAGGGCCGAATTATTAAATAGGGCGTTCTTCAATCAAATTCTGAAGTAGGACATTCTTGACACATTTTCTGAGATGGGGCGTTTTTGAACTAGAAACTTTAATAATTCAGTTGATCTGGTATTCAAATGATAAATGATGTGAGATTTTGTATTTAGGTAAAACCAATAAAAATTAGTGAAAAATTCACTTGTGCTCTTATTTTAACTTTTTTTTCAATACCTGCAGACAATGGCAAACCTTCGAGTGTACTTCTGAAATAAGAAAGCTTCTTCGGAGAAAGAGTAAAAGTCACAACATCAAATAGCAGAAAACGAAATGGAGGATAAGCTCGGGCAATCACGTAGAAAACGTTTAAGCGTCAAACATTAATTTATTGAAATCAAATATCATATCGATACCTGAGTAACCGACCTATATCGGAAGCCAGTTCAAAACACTCTATCTCAGAAAATTTTGCAAGAACGACCTAATAATAAGAAATAAAAATTTTTCTTTGTATGGCTGATGAGCCCCTCTAATGTCCACATACAATTTTCTTCAAACAAAGTTAAATAAGTATTTCTTAACTGATAGTTTACAATTGACCTAAAACAATTCACAGCTTCACATTCTGACATTTCATCTCAACGAACTGTCATCTTCTATGCCCCTACTCATTTTAGAGTGTACTTACGTCGTGTATCGTAGTTTAAGCTTCAGCATCAACAGAATCACAAGTCAATTCAATCGATCAAATAATTAAAATACAACTTAGAAAATCCACTGTTTTAAAATAAAGAAAAACATAATTTAAAGTCAATTATAATAAAAATAGAAATACATTTTAATTTAATGTACTTTGAAAAGTCCATAACAAAAATTTAAAACGTAATTATGAATAAACTGCTGGTCCATTTCTTGGTGGTGACAGTTCTCGTATATAAAGGTACATTTTCAACCCATAAAACTTTAACCACGATTGGTGTAAGAACAAGCTAATGTGATCAAGATTTATAACTATTTGTCTCTCTTTATATTTAACTTTATTTTGTTTGATAAAATAGTAATAAAATAAAGTACACAAAATATATTCTCATTATATAAGTGCGATTCTGTTCTGCGCAAGTCATTAAATACTCTATAGAATAGTCGCCCTTCACCACCAAAACTTTAAACTACATCTGTATAATGCATGCAATGAATGTGTGTGTGTGTATGTAGGTCAAAGTTTACAACTCAAATCCTGCAGAAGAAAAGAAAAAAAAAACAAAACAAAAAAGCAAAATGTTTGTATGACAACAAAGGTTCAGCTTTCGCGTATATCCTTCTGTATGTACGTTTATTTACTCTTAGTAATGTATTTAGTTGAAAATATTAAGAACATTTGAATATGAAATATTTTTCATCAAACCAGGTAGTAAATTTTTTGAATAATATACAATTTGCATTTATTTTCAAGTTATTTCCGTACCAACACAAGCGCAAACAGAGGTTCCTCAAGATGACGAAGATGAAGATTGGGATGAAGACGATGACTCGTCTGAGGTAGACGACGATGGACGAGTTTATAAGAATCCTAGAAACTCGCCATCAACTGAATGTCCACGTGATGAAGAGCAGGCAACACTACTTGGACAAAAATGTTTGAGAAAATGTTCCTCGGATGAGGATTGTAAAAGTAAAAAGAAGAAGTGCCTATGTGATGGTGTATGTGGAATGTCTTGTATTAAGCCAGGTGAGCAATGACGCGCTTACTTCAGCTTTATTTATTATTAAAGGTGCACCTAAGCTGAAAAAAAAGTTTCTAAAAACTCGAAAGCATCAAGATTTGAACGGTATTGTCAAATGTACGCTCGAATTTCGAGCTTTCCAGTTTTTCGAGTTAAAGGAAATTTCCATATTTAGGTGTTTCACAAGATGTCCTCATCTGTCATAAATAGACTGCGGATTTTTATGCAAGAAACGTAAAATGTTTTAATGGATGTTTAATTGTTTCGCAACCATATATTCACATCCAAAAACGACTTCTACCACTCTTTACAATATGCAAAGAAAATGCAAGTTATATGCAAATTGTATGCAAGTTATATGCAAATAAAAACCAAAAAATCACGTTAACGCATGTAATTACAAGAATAAGTAAATTAAATGTATGTACGCAGTTGATGGCGTTTAGGATTTAAATGTCAAGCACAAATTTGTGAAAACAAAGTACAAAATACTACGTAAATTTAGGTGTAGTTAAGACAATCATTTTATCTAGATTTTGAATGCAGAACTGGTGACGTTTATCGGTTAAAAAGAGTTTTTATGCGGAGAAAGAACGCTCAACATCACAAGATGTAACAGGAGCATATTTTAATTTGCTCCAAATGTGACTGGGAATTTGAATGTCCGTTGCAACTTCGTTGTTATCGCCCGATAGTATTTTTGCTACCTTTGCTATGTCCTCGAAAGCGGGGTTCCTTTTTAAAATTGCACCAATTTTAGCCGACACTATCTGCCCATATGGTCCAAGCGTAGCTTGCAGTCCTTCAAATGTCCTTGTTACCATGGTCATGGATTCTGTCAGAAGGACTTCTCGAGATTCCAATTTTTTTATGCAATTTGGCAAACTTCCAAAATTTGTTTTAATATATATATATATATATATATTTAATATTCCTTACAATATTGATAAAGGTATATATGCGCCAAAGTCCCTTACGTTTAAAAAAAAAAAATGCAAGTAATATGCAAATATGCAAGTAATATGCAATATGCAATTTATATGCAATATGCAAAATATGCAAGAATAAATGTTCGACTTCATAATTTTTTATCAACAAAATGCATTTCCAAAATTAAAATTGAACTCTGATTTTTAAGATTTATCGAATCCTAAATAATATAAACTTATTATTTGTTCGATGGATCAAACCGGATTTTTAATCACGTAGCCCTGGCTGTAAATTCTATATAGACGACAAGCTACACCATCTTTAATGCCATGCGAAATACTTCTTTAACTCGATTAACTAACTTTAATAACTTTATACTAACTCAGCGCTGTCGGGCAAACTATCCTTACAAATACGCCCCTATTTTTTGTGTCGTTTGTTAAGCTATTAAGCTATGAAGTTAAGATAGGACAGGTTGACGGCTATCGACCAGTTGAAATGAATTAACTCGGGGCCCTTTTAACCATTATATAATTTACGACTTATGAAGCTCGTCGTGAAGCACCCAACTATTTGATTATTTGATAATTTAAATAACAATTGATACTTTTACAGATAGAGAATGTCCCGAATTGGCACAACCATCACTGGGTCAGGTATCTGTTGCAGGCAGACATTTTAGCGCTCGTGCTACATACTCATGCCCTCATGGTTATCATGTTGTTGGCCTGCAGAGTCGTCTCTGTCAAGCAGATGGCAATTGGGCTGGAGCCGAACCGGCATGCAAGCAAAATAGTAAGTGAAATAGATTTGACACTGAATTTCACGCAAAGTATACATGTATTTTGAAATTAAACTCGCAGTCTGCGAACATATATTCTAATCCAAGATCCACTAATTGGATACTGAATTTGCCTCCGAAATCAAATTTAAAAAAAGTTTTTCCATTTTAAAACATATATAAATACACAATGAGAGTATTATGGCTCCAAGATTACAGTGAAATACCAGGTACAGTCAGTCAATAAAGTTTAGGTACAGCGAATTTTTTACAATACGAACAACTATTTTTTAAATATTTTATTTCTCGCTAACTTTTTTTTTTCTACAACAAAAACCTCAAAAAACAGAGTTCCAATCCTTGTGCAGAATTAAAGAAAATTCATTCAAATATTGCACTTTTTATTTACGCTCTCTAGAAAAAAGTGCAGTTTTTTAGCCCTTTCAATTCTAGTATAATAAAGTGCAAGTATACGGAAGCAAGGACTTACCATTGATTTTTGACAAATTTTTTTGTTGAAGGTGTCGCACATTTTTTCCAAATAAAAAAATTATCGAACATTATTTTATATGGAGAAAATGAGCGACACCTTCAAAAAAAAAAATGCTAAAAATCAATGACAAGTCCTAGCTACCTCAAAGTTTCACTTTGTTGTATTAAAATTGAATGGGCTAAAAACTGCGTACTCAGATTTTTTCTAAAGAGTGTAAATAAAAAGTGCAATATTTGGATGAAAATTTGCAGAATTTTATTTAATTTTGCATAAGGTTTAGAACTCTTATTTTTGGAGTTTTTGTTGTAGAATTAACCATATTTTTATAAAAAAATTTACGAAAAATAAAATATTTAAAAAATAGTTTACAGTATTGTAAAAAATTGTACTACCTAAACTTTATTGACGGCTGTACCTGAACTTTATTGACTGACTGTATGTATGTATATCCGAAGCTCACAAACTACCATTAACACCTCCAACGAAGCGGGAGATATACATACGTACAAATGTATTAAGTATCTGTGAAGTAGAGATGGGCACGGGCCTAAATAGTAGGGCCCGGCCCGCCACGACGGGACACGCCCCAGCCCGGAAATAAAGAGCCAACTTTTATTGTATGTACATATTTTGAATTTCGTGTTTATGTACATACATATGTATATTTACTTAAGCGAATCAATTTTTTACATCAAAGATTTTTATAATATATTTTCTGGGAAGTAGAAAAAGTGGAAGGTAATTTATGTACAGATATGTAAACAAATCTCTTATCGTATCTTATTTTTTCTATCGGTTTCCAAATATTTCTTTTTTGCTTTTCTGTTATCACAAGAGTTTTAAATACATATCGTCACTAGACACGAATAAAGGCGCGAGCGCAAAAGTTGACGGCGAAAAAAGACGCATCAAAAAACGGAAGCGTCAAAAACTCTTAACATACTTCGCCGAAGTTTTTCATAAGCATATTTTTTCGCAAAATTTTTTAACGCGCATTTTTTCGCCTTCAAAACACTATCGCGCCTTTATTCGTGTGTAGCGACGATATTTTCCTTTTTTTTTGTATAAAAACAAAAGCTCATCTAAATTTGTAGTACTAGCAACGGGCTTTTTCGTGCTTATTCGTGCTTTTATGAAATTTTCCTGAACGCCCATGCACGCACGAGTTCGTGTTGACAGCAAATATTCCGGTCCGTACACGCGGGCTCACGCAGGGGCCCGTCGTGCCCCTGCCCAAAGCCCGGCCCGTGTCCATCTCTACTGTGACGTTAACACACCGCCAACGCCTGGAACGGCCCTATCTGCCTTCAATACTTTCCACGACGCGAGTATGCCGCTTTCGGTTTAGAAAATCCTTAAAAGAGTTCCTAGTAAAATCGCAAACCTTACCAATTGGTTAAAGGCCATTATACCTTTTTGAAAACCAGAAAAGTGATTAGAGGAATAAACAAGCAATTTTTAAGCAAAAAACTAAACCGACTTCAATTCTCATATAAAAATTTAGGATTATCGTTAATTTCTCATGATCCAATGATCGGATTTAAACGAAATTAAAATGAGACCATGAGGTAACATCTTTCCTTTAAAAAAAGGATTATAGAAATCGGTTAATGTGGTCCAAAGTTATGCATACATATGCATATACAAAAAAAATAAATATATTCCGACGAGCTGATAGCCTTCTCCTTTTTGTGAAGTCGGTTAAAAAGACCCATGTATTTATATTTTGCGCGGAAATGAAAATGTGTGTAACTTAACAGTAGTAACATTTCGTAAATTCTATTATCTAGGAGGATCTATATTTACGGGGCAATTTTGGCAACTGTCTTGAAAGCTCTTTTCTGTCTTTCGAAAGACTGATTACAAGATCTGCTAAGAAATATATCTTTGCTTATATTTTTTAAACAATAAAAACTAAATCAAAAAAGTAAAAAAAAACGGCCTTATTCATAAAAAATAAAATAGGTTTATATAGAGTTTTTCGATCTATAAAGAAGTTATAGTCTTCTTTATTTTTTATGAATTTGGGTGTAAGTCTTTAAAAATGTAAGTGAGATTAAAAAAAATATATATTTTTTTAAATAGTAAAATAAAAATTAAAATAAAAAACAAAAAAGTCAAATAAGTTCCTAAAAATTAAATGAAATTAAAAAAAAATTATGTTCTTCTTAAAATAAAACTTTACTTTAACAGCCTACTGCATTTCAAATTAGTTGTTTTGGAGCTAAACAAAATTTTTATATCCACAGCAGTGTTGCCAGAACTTTTTGGGGTGACCGGCTAGATTGGACAAAAAAAACGGCTAAAAACGGCTAAAATGTTTCAACTAGAATTAACCTTTTTTTAAT
The DNA here is from genome assembly GCF_001687245.7 of Rhagoletis zephyria. NCBI lineage: Eukaryota > Metazoa > Arthropoda > Insecta > Diptera > Tephritidae > Rhagoletis > Rhagoletis zephyria. Next base: position 143,094 of record NW_016157156.1, on the reverse strand, counting down.
ACATACAATACATACAATTACAATTAGAAAGACTAGTAAATCCGTTAAATTTTTTTTTTGCTAACAAAGATTATTCCTAGCTAAGCAGTACACCACTTTATTTTTGTTTAACAAAGGAAATGTTCATGTTTGTATTACTTAAATATAAAAACAGAGATAAATTACAAACTTATGGCATTTTCTTTTCTATTAAACCATTTTGCCTTCTTATAAATATTGTAAAATTTGCAGTAGGTTGCTTTTTGTCCCGCAAAATGACTATATTAGCAAAAAGTATGGCACTTTTGCTTAGGCGGAGGGCAATATATTGAGAAATTAACGCGTAAAGTTGTGAAAGGGCTGAGGAAAACAGAGCAACATTATTTCGAGAAAAGAAAACGCCATGATACAAACACAGAAGGTAGTTTAATATATTAACATTCGTTGTTGTTACCGAACTTGTAACAAGTTTATGACATTTAACTAAAATCATGCCACCAAATTCACTAGTAGACAAAATTTTGATTCTTGTAAAAGTAAAAAAAAAATAAGTTAGTGAAGTTGGATGAAAATATTAAAAGTGTTGCGCGTTTCCAAACTGTCAGAATTCGGTACACCTGAGTAAAGATTCGAAAATAAAGTTCTTTGCTTTTCCGAGGTTAGGGTACGTAATACGTGCAGTTCGACGACAAATTGCTGACGCAAAATATTTTTTAACCTCTAAAAGATGTACCGTTATCCATGGAACAGGAAGGAGGTCGACTTAAAATGATGGCCTGCAACTTGTAACAGTACCAATTTTTGGATTCTCGGAATTTTCTGATAAAGATGTGGTGCTGCTAAAAAATTTTTATACATAAATATTAGCACGAAACTATGTATTTGTGACAAGAATTATCCACATAAGATGAAAACTATTGCAGTTTCATTTTATAAAATTTTTGTTTATAGAAAAATGCATAAGTAAGACAGTTTGTGTACGGTTCGGTTATTTGTACAATGATTTTGGGTTATCGTGTCCAAACACGTGACCCGAATAAATAAAAATTTTACATATACGTCTAGCAAAGGGATTAAGCTTTCATTTAAAACAAAGATTTCGGTTAGAAATATGCGCATTTATTGTAAATTTGGAGGTGGATTTTGTGCAAAAATACTGTGGATGGCGTAACCGGAGTTGGACTGATGAGGTTATTTCTAAAGCTCGGAACACTTTGACGACTGCAACTTCACGACGTAACGACAGCGACATCATTTTGTCGACAAATGTCGCCTTGAAGCCAGCTTCTTAAACATTTTGAAGACCTCAGCGACATAGCAAACAGCTGATTTTAAAGTTTGACATTTTGGTATATTTATTTCACAAATTGTGTATTTTTATTTAAGTAAATAAGAAAAACATGAACAATCAAGAATATGTGATTAATTTTGCGACA
>NW_016157156.1:109797-141654 GCF_001687245.7 Rhagoletis zephyria | reverse complement strand
AATCGGCTGCCGGCTAAACCGAATTTTCTTCAGCTGTTTGCTATCGTAACCGGCTAAATCTAGCCGGAAAACGTCTAAAATGGCAACACTGATCCACAGCATACAAATCATATCTAAAAACATAAATGGAAGATATAATGCACCAATCTAAGTGATTTTCACTGTTGTTCCGATCGGTAACACAATATAATGCGCTTAGATGCCTAAATAAAGGAGTTATATCGCAAAATCTTGTATTTGAACAATCAGTGGTATAGGACATATATGTAGATAATACAGCACCGATCTTGACGAAACTATCTCACGAAATTCTGTCAAAATAAAAGAGTTTTAAAGTAAAACCCCATATCTGAACAATCAGTTGTATGGGGGCTATAGGTTATAGTGGCCCGATCTTTGTCATTTTCACTGTTAGTATACTGTTGATAATGGGTGAAAATATGGCGGAATTTCATGTTCCTAGCTGTATAAATGGAGGAGTTATTATAAAATAATCTCATATCTGAACAATCGGTTGTATGGCACCTATATGTTATAGTGACCCGATCTTTGTAATTTTCACTGCAAGTATTCTTTTGATAACGAGCTATATGTTATAGTGGTCTGATTTTTCCAGTTCCCACAAATGATTAATACATTATAAAAACACTTACCACATCTCATCCAGATATCTCGAAAACTGAGAGACTAGGTTGCACACAAACAGACGGACAGACGGACATGGCTAGATCGACTCAGCTCGACGTTCTGATCAAATAAGTATACATTTGAGTGGGTCTATCTCTTTTTATTCTGGTACTTACAAACATCGGACCAAAGTTATAATACTATTTCATGCTCATGAAAGGTATAACAACTTTAATTGGAAACAGAACAAGTAAGCCCCTAATTATGAACGAAATCGGACCATAAATACTGGTTTACTAAATATGTCGACTCGTGCGCCACCTATCGTCAAAACTTTTAGTGAAAACGAATCATGTAGTTAATATACGTTCTAAGATTGAACCAAATCGGACTGTAAATACGGGTTCTCAAATATCTCGACTCCGGCGCCACCTATTGGATTAACTCGTCTTTCATATTGCATTGTGATTTGCCATTAACAAATATACATACACAGCAAGTTTTATAAAAGCTTGTATAAACAAATTTTATTTAAAGCAATTCTGACTCATTTGTATAAACAAATTAAATAAAAAATGGGAAAAATCCGTTGCCCGAGGATTCGAGCTCGGAGCCCTCGAATGGCACACCAGTGCTTTGCTCACTCGGGAAGTGAGCTTTGTTTGTAAGATTTCCGTGCTAAACTAACCAAAATCTTTCAAACTATCTTACCTACTGTCTTTCAATTGTCTTACCCAAGACTTTCAACTATCTTAGCCAGAATCGCCCCGTTAATGATGTGTTGTTTTAGAAATTTTTTTTTTCTTTAAATTAACCACATATATGGGCTACTTGATATATTTTGCATTTAACAATGAACAATTTATGTTTTCGTTTTCAAAACTTTCTACAATCCTTTCCAATCCTTCAGCAGCTTCCTTGTTGACCCAGCAATTTTTTTGTTTTTGTGCGGAAATCAAAAATAAAAGAGTGAGTCATAAATCAGAGCTGCAGCTGTAGTTGCTTGAGAAGAAATACGTTTGTATGAGCTCATATTGTCATGGTGAAAGGGAACGTCTCTACTCCAATTTACTTTTGAATTCCCAACAAAAAACTTTTCACAAGTAAATGGTGGTGCACTAGAGCTGTAAAACTATCGATAGTCATCCCATTCGATGTTTTCGATAGTTTGCATTGAAACTATCGATAGTATCGGATAATTTTAAAATGCATTGACAAAGCTATTTTGTATAAACATTTAGTTTTATTTACTTTGAAGCGATTCTGGTTCATTGGCTTTTGCATTTTCTATTTGCTTTTACACGCTTAAATTTTGTTGAATTCCAGTTTTTGGTTCTTTAAATGGGAAACAACGAAAATTTCGAAAGCAAAGCAAGAAACTTGAAACCACTTGACGGTACAGACGCATATGTACTATTCCCTTTTCTTCTCAACCCCTCTATTCCACTAGCAAGCAACCGCTACAACAACAACAACAACAACAACAACAACAACAACAAAAACAACAACAACAAAAGCAAGCAGAAGTTATTTCAATACTTGAACCGTGTAAAACCCGGTAATAGGAAAAAAAATTGATTTGTAAGTAAATCAATGTTGCCAAGTTCCCATTTTCAAAAATAAAGAAATGCATACAAGTAGTACATATAATATGCATATAATATATATAATAATAACAATATGCATATTTCCTCAAACAAAAACAAACGATAGTGGCCAACGACCACTCCAAAGTGCAAAAAATAGAACCATTCTATAGTACCATCGTAAGTTTAACAGCTCTATTGTGCACCATTAGTCCAATATGCTTTCAAATACCGTGTTCGCGAAAAATTTTCTGCTCTTCATTATTTTTTATTGACAGCTCTTTATGTCCCTTTCCCGTTTTCGGTCGCGCATCAATTTATTCACGATTTATCTCATCAAATATGTAAATCTCTAATTGTTGCTAATGCTTTAAAGCCCTCTACATAAAAGAGGAAATTTGCAAATAAAAATAGCTGTTTGTGTCGTTGATGAATAGGAAAAACAATAATGGCCTTGATGTGCTCCTCGTAGAATCCCTTATACCATGTCCCCACCGGAGCTAACCACGTAGCATAACTACGTTATCCTGATAACCCACTTCATTTAGCGTAGTTTCGCCATATAAAAATGACAGCACTTAACCATTTCACTGAGATGGTTAAAAGCTAACCAACTCGAAACCACGTCGAAAGTCTGATACAACCCTGTGTTTTCACGCCATCTGTGGGTCATTAGCGTTAAAATATAAAAAATTCGTTCCTTACTAGTGTTTGGAGTTCACTAAGATCAGATTTGATTTACTCCGGTTTTTGAAAAAAATTTGAAATCTACTCCTCTACTCCGCTTGACTTAAAATCTATTCCGTTTTTTTTCTTTCATGTTATGCCCCTCTTGGGGCAATTTTTTGAGTGTTCACCACCGGTTTCAGTAAAAAAATTGAAAATTAGCCAAATCTCACTGTTAAAAAGTAGCTATTTCATAGTAATGCGTCAATAAAGTAACTTCGTTATTTTTTGATGTATGGCTGTAGAAATTGGCGGATGCAGAACTTTACTTAAGTTGTTAAAAATATATATGTAGAATGAAATTTCTCTTTAAAAAATTAAGTGTTAGNTTCGAAAGCAAAGCAAGAAACTTGAAACCACTTGACGGTACAGACGCATATGTACTATTCCCTTTTCTTCTCAACCCCTCTATTCCACTAGCAAGCAACCGCTACAACAACAACAACAACAACAACAACAACAACAAAAACAACAACAACAACAAAAGCAAGCAGAAGTTATTTCAATACTTGAACCGTGTAAAACCCGGTAATAGGAAAAAAAATTGATTTGTAAGTAAATCAATGTTGCCAAGTTCCCATTTTCAAAAATAAAGAAATGCATACAAGTAGTACATATAATATGCATATAATATATATAATAATAACAATATGCATATTTCCTCAAACAAAAACAAACGATAGTGGCCAACGACCACTCCAAAGTGCAAAAAATAGAACCATTCTATAGTACCATCGTAAGTTTAACAGCTCTATTGTGCACCATTAGTCCAATATGCTTTCAAATACCGTGTTCGCGAAAAATTTTCTGCTCTTCATTATTTTTTATTGACAGCTCTTTATGTCCCTTTCCCGTTTTCGGTCGCGCATCAATTTATTCACGATTTATCTCATCAAATATGTAAATCTCTAATTGTTGCTAATGCTTTAAAGCCCTCTACATAAAAGAGGAAATTTGCAAATAAAAATAGCTGTTTGTGTCGTTGATGAATAGGAAAAACAATAATGGCCTTGATGTGCTCCTCGTAGAATCCCTTATACCATGTCCCCACCGGAGCTAACCACGTAGCATAACTACGTTATCCTGATAACCCACTTCATTTAGCGTAGTTTCGCCATATAAAAATGACAGCACTTAACCATTTCACTGAGATGGTTAAAAGCTAACCAACTCGAAACCACGTCGAAAGTCTGATACAACCCTGTGTTTTCACGCCATCTGTGGGTCATTAGCGTTAAAATATAAAAAATTCGTTCCTTACTAGTGTTTGGAGTTCACTAAGATCAGATTTGATTTACTCCGGTTTTTGAAAAAAATTTGAAATCTACTCCTCTACTCCGCTTGACTTAAAATCTATTCCGTTTTTTTTCTTTCATGTTATGCCCCTCTTGGGGCAATTTTTTGAGTGTTCACCACCGGTTTCAGTAAAAAAATTGAAAATTAGCCAAATCTCACTGTTAAAAAGTAGCTATTTCATAGTAATGCGTCAATAAAGTAACTTCGTTATTTTTTGATGTATGGCTGTAGAAATTGGCGGATGCAGAACTTTACTTAAGTTGTTAAAAATATATATGTAGAATGAAATTTCTCTTTAAAAAATTAAGTGTTAGAAACGTTCTACTTTATAGAAAATGCTAAATATTACCTAAATATTTAACATATTATCCTTACATTTCATCGCGTTCTTATTTTTGCATCAATAGAAAATATTTAAGTCAAACAATTAATGTCAGAAACGAAAATAAAAAATTCAGTCTAGTACGGAAAATTTGTTTTTGCTCAGATTTTTAGTCCTGAATCGAGTTAGGTCCGAACACTGTTCTCTACATTTATACTGCTTTATAAACCTCAAACCGCAGTGTGGACAGCAATAGTTAGTGATGTGGTTAAGTTCGATTTGAGATGGTTAACTTTTTGGTGGGGACATGTTATTATGAAGCAACAAAAGATTCGGAAGAGATTCAATCAATGTTAACAACACAGACTTTCGTACATAAGTAGAATAAAGTCCAATCAATAAAACATACTAAACATACTAGCTTTTTGATTAAAATCCTATTTAAAACTTAGTCAAAAGCTTTGAGGAAGTCTGTGTATACACAAAAAGAGTAAAGTCGGAATTTTAATGCTCTCACCCCCTAGGATTGGTCTATGTCGAAAAAAATAAGCCCTATTTTCTTATTTTGAAATAAAAAAGGTATTTACGAGGTCGCTCAAAGTTTTCATGTATTTTATATTGGGAAATAATGGAATTATGGAATTCTTGAAAATCAATATTTTTCGATCGGAAAACTCTTTATCTCTTCGGGAGACTTCCAATAACAAAACCCAATTGTTTATTTGACCATTTTTTAATACTAACGACTTCTTCTTGGTGCCCCCATTGCATTTTTTGTGGTGTTTGGGGGTTTTTGACGGATCTATAGATTATAGTTACTATGAAAAAATGGTTAAATAAAGGGAAATTGTCTAGGTGGAGAATAATATTTGACTAGTGAAACAAAAGTAAACGCGCCTAGGCCACACTGTAGAAGTGAAACTTACGTTACATATCTAGTTCGTCTCATAACACTGTAGGGACAACGCCTAGACACGTAAACTTAATGTTGGGTCTTTGTGTTTGGATACATATGTATGTATACCGTTTTTCTAGATCAGGTCATTTTCTCAAGATATTTTGATTTTTATGAAAAAAAAACATAATTTAACAATTAAAAAACGATCACCATTTTGTACTTTTTCATTTGCGTTAAGGCAGTGTCACACGATTGGGCATTTGCCAAATTTTATGCAAATCGTATTCCAATCATTTGAATGCACAAATATGTATCCCAATCCCGACAAATAGTTTGTACAAATTTGTTCAATTGAAGCTCGCTGCATTGTACCAATCGTTTGAATACAAAAAATTATCTTCCCAATTTTTTTTGTTTTATACCAAGGGCCCCATATAAAAAATGTAAAAATCTGTACAAATGTACCAATCGTATGACACGGCCTTTAAAGCCTATTCTATTGCCAAAAAAATTAGCTACTAACGATGAAAATATGTAATAATTTTTAGTATGAAATAGAAGCAAGAAATATACGCCATATCGTACATGGCCGAACTCGTACATAGCCGTATGAGTAATACGTTCCATTCGCAATGCAAATTTAAAATGAAAATTTCTTTGGAAAATCACTTGATCTCAAGGCACATTGAACAGGTGGTATCAGCGGAGCTGCTGATTTGATTTTTTGATTCAATTTATTTGGTTTCGAAAATGTCAAAAATTTTTAATTTCTTCTCATAAAAATTCTATATTGTTAAAATCTATTTGTATGTGAAACCTTTTTCCATACACGGCAAGCTATTGAATAGAAGCTTTCGGAACGGACCCAACTGGGCCTTGCAAAGGATAGGTCAATGCATCGAGAAACAAACAAATTTATTAAGAAAGATAGTTGCAGCAATTTTCATTTTTTCCAATTTAAATTTTTTTATTTTTTTTTTTTTTGTATTTCAGATCGGACGCTTTGATTAAAAAGAAAGAAAAAAAAGAAAGAAAAAACAGAAAAGTTTATGTCACTTTCGATACCAAAAGCAACAACAAAATACACGCAAATCTTGTTTTTGCTCTAATGCTACTACCTGTTAGATATGCCTTGCCTGATCTGGAAAAACGGTATATAGATCCGTAATCTGCGAAATACATATATATATTTTTTTCCTTTATTTGCCCATTAGAAACTAGGTAATGAGAGTCATTAAACGAAAATTCCCTTTGGGGACATTCCATTCTTTGACCAAGGAGTTTTCAAACCCCTTTAAACAAGACTCCTCAAAACGTTCTAAGTTTATACTAAAAAAACGGGAAGGTTCCCAGTGGCGATGCCAGATTCGATCTTACCAATTATTGTGAGATATTCCAAACACGCCAGAGCATTTTGATATTATTTCTGAGGAATTCCTTGTGAAATTCTATATAAAATTCTATATATTCCTATGGGTAGCTCTTTCGCCGTGGGGTAGCTCTGTCGCCGCCAAAATAATGATATGCATAAGAGTACGTGTTAAAATAATTTGAAAGCTTTGTTCCGTAGCCTGTCATTTCCCATGTGTTTTAAGCTTAAATAAGTAAATGGTTTCCCACATTTTTGTAAGAAAAAAATCTTTTATCCTTGACCACCCAGGGGTCTGAAGGGGTAATTTTTCAATTTAGTTTATAAAAATGTTTGAATGCAATTTCTTTATACTGTTCGTATGAAAAAAGTGTCCATTTATGCAGTGGCAAATTTTGAAAAATGTTGCTAAATTATATTAATCTGTATTTAAAACTTGAAAAGTCTGAACTTCTTAATTTGCCTACTGAAAAGTTAAAAGAAGCAACATTTACAGCAACAAAATTGTAAACAGCCTTTTGTCTGCTCTCTTTATTGAGCTCTCCGCTCCAAAGGGTAAATAGTTTACTACTGAAAGTATCAAAATAGACTACGAAACTAGCTCACATATCGCAAAAGTCGCAACACAAAACATGGTGGCACACAGATTTGCCATATGTACGGATTTCGCCCCATTTTGGGGATTTCTGAAACCATTTGGGGATAGATTTTTTCGTTTGGGGATGTGGGGATTTGATGGGGATTTTTGTTTGGTTTAAAATATTCATATTGAAATTAAAATACATATATTTTACTGCCTGCCCTTAAAAATTTCTCAAACAAAGAGTTTCTTACTTTACTATTCGTGGAAAAATGCCTGTTTTAATTGCTTTGGCTGAACACACAATTTTCTCTCACTTCATTACACCAAATTGTAAAAGGATCGCTGTGATTGGCATTTACCGAGTGGACTGCATATATTTCTGATTTCCTTAGTGTAAATAGAATTTTACAAAGTGGCAAGCGCACAAAAGAAATTGACGAACTTACAGACAGCAATGGGAATAGGAACCTTGGGCCGAAGGTATGTTGTTAAATAGTCTCCAAAAACCATAAAAAATAAGCAACCGCTGTACGTAAATAACCAAATGATCACATATATATGTACACATATACAACAGTGAAAATTTGTAATATAAAAGAATTCAAAACTGTAAATAAACTGAAGTAACAGAAATGAGAATACATATTTTTTTATTTCTTACTTAAGGGGATTTAAATGGGGATATAAAAGAAAAATGGGGATTTTTTGGGGATAATTGCGGCTTGATATGGGGATGCGCTATACAAAAATTCTGGCAACACTGGTGGCACAAGCTCACAATATATAATATTTTTATTAACCGACTTCCAAAAAAGGAGGAGGTTATCAGTTCGTCGGAATATTTTTTTTTTTTTTTTTTATGTATGTTACCGCATAACTTTGGACCACGTCAACCGATTTTGATAATTCGGTTTGCATCGGAAAGGTAGTGTCTCAGAGGTGGTCCCATACTAATCTGGTTTAGATCCGATCAGTGGATCATGATATATATATATTTTTTTTTTATATGAGAGTTGAAGTCGGTTTTTTTTTGCTAAAAATTACTTGTTCTTTAATAACTCTATCTTAGCCAAACCTACCTTTGACTTGGTCGTCTAGTGAATAAAACATAAGCCGCGGATTTCCGGCTCGACGAACCATGAATAACTCGTGAGAGGGGAGACCAGGATGTTTGCGTGGATAAAATATTGTCGTACGTTACTTTCGACAGGTTTTGGGAAATTACGATTGAAGTTTGGAATGCAAACACGATTACAGATTTTCTCCAAGGTATCGGAGAATGTTATTTGTAGACTGTGGATTTTTATGCAAAATACGGAGCTTATAAATATGTACCACAAAACTATAACCAAATTTGTATGGTACATATTTTTAGGCTCCGTTTTCTGCATAGAAATCCGCAGTCTGGTTATTTGTTTGTGCGCGACTACTAACAGCAAGTAATCAAGAAAACCCGAAAAAAAATTACAAATTATATGGCATTCGAACCCGGACCCTTCTGAAAGCTAACAAATATTAGCAAGCATCTCTGCGAGCTCACCTACAGCCACAACATGCAAGTGTGTTTTCAAATGGTCAATTTGAACCAAGGCCAAATCAAGCGATTGGTGCATTTGTACATTTTGATAGTTAGAGAGTGGTGTTGTTTGGAAATTATTTTATTATGCTGAACTCATCTTCGATACAAATGTCTAGACAACACAACTCTGTGATCGGTCAACCAAACTTTTCACAGTTACAGGATGGCGTTGTTTGAATTTTTTTCATTGAGCTGAGTTATTGAGTTTGTTTTAAGAAAATACTTTTTATGTTAAAAAATTTCAAATTGCTAACATGGGAAAACCAAAAATTACTCTGTTTGAAAAAATTATGTTCCTTTAGTTAAAAAATTATGTGATTTAGTTGTATGTATTTCATATGTGTTTCTTTATATTTTCACAGTTTACTGTCTAAAGCCGCCACAAATAGAGCATGCACGCCATTCTGCCCTACCCGAGCAGGAGACTTTCGATCTCGACTCAACAGTTCAATATCATTGCCACACTGGTTACGTAACAAATGGATTTCCTCGCGCCAAATGTCTTGCTATTGATGGTCAGGCCAGCTGGTACGGACCGGATATACAGTGCGAACGTAAGATCCATTATACATACAACGAGCTAAACGTTTAATTATGTATTAGTATTAATTTTGTTTTGGTTTTGTGTTTTTGTTTTGCTTGCAGCAAGATCTTGTGGACAACCACCGGATCCAGCTTATGGCTGGCACGCTGGCGAGTGTTATACATTTGGCTGTAAGATTAGTTACAATTGTGGCAATAACTATGAGTTGGTGGGTAAACATGAGCGCTACTGCCAATCAGATGGATCCTGGGTGCCAAAGGAACTACCCACCTGTGTTTGTAAGTAAAAAATTATGCAATTTAACAAAATAAATTTCATTATTTTTCAATATTTTTTATATTAGCCAAAAATGATAATAATACCATCGTAGCAAACAAGTCGCTATAAGAGCTGTTACAGTAATTCAATAGAGTTATAAAATGCGAATCAAAAACCAAAAACAAAACCAAAACCAAATACGAAAAATAGTTATGAACTCTTTCAGCAAAATATATTAATGCAATATTTATTGCTTGCTTAATATCTCTTCAAACTCTAATTGTTGTCAGGTTCAAATGTTCAATAAACAATGTTACAAATAAAGTTACCGCAAATATATAAAAAATATACACAAAAAAGTCGTTTTATTCATAGTTGCATTTGGCTGGAACATAAATTCATCTAAAATACGTTTTCATTTGAATACATTTTCAATTTGCGGTAACTTGTTGGTGACGTTATGATAACTGTGATTGTCTAGTTCTCGAAAGGGAAAATTGTTTTTTTTTTTTGCTTTTCATTACAGAATTTGTTCAGTGATTCTCTTTGCCAATAATCTCCTAGTTCGGAACGGTACTTTTGATATTAGTACTTTCGTAAAAGTAATAATGACTAATCTAAGTCTAATTGAGACCTTTTCTTTTTCCATAGTATTTAGTATAGGAACTGTAGGAAAGCATTAGGCATTATAGAGATGCCATTGTGGTCAGCTGATTAAGTTAAGTGATATTTTGACCAGTTTTGGTTATTTGTCTTTTGTTTATTTAATGTTTATAATTCTATAGCACATCCACATTTCAAACTTCGTCAAAAAATTACAAAAATTAAACAAACTTCATCAATTACAGCCAACAATTTTAAACTTTTTATCAAAATGTATCCAGTTTGATAACCTACTAGCTTTTACCTGCGGGTCTCCCCCCACGTCAGAAGGAATTAAAAGGGTCATGTGATAAAAAAATTCCAAGCCTATGTTAAGAGCTACGCTTCCTTATACAAACTCATTTATATATACCTTACTTTAAGCACCTACAATTAGATATGTCTGCATACAAAATGTCATGTTTATGTGACTTATGGTTCCGAAATTATAGCTGATAGAAAATTCCACGCCTTTGGGATGTGCCACGCCCCCTTTTACAGACTAATTTATATATATACCTTACTACAAGCACCTACCATAGATATGTCTGCATACCACATTTCAAGTTCATGTGACTTTAGGTTCCGAAGTTATGACTGACAAAAAATTCCACGCTTATGTTATTTGCCACGCCCCCTTTTACAAAATCATTTTTGCATATCAAATTTCAAGTTCATGTGACTTACGGTTCCGATGTTAGAGCTGATAAAATAATTCACTCCTATGGGAGGTGCCACGCCCCTTTTCCAATACCGCCCATTTTTTCCCATGATTATGGAATTAATTTTATTTATCTCGACAGCAAGTTTTAGTTTTTATAGGAGGTGCCACGCCCTCTTTTCCAGTACTGCCCATTTTTCTCTATGCCTTTAACCTTCCCGGGGTAATATATATAGATTAAATTTGAGTAGGTTAAAGTGCAAATTTCAATGTTTAGTTTTTAATAAAAAATTTTAAAGTTTTTGGGTGTAAATGTTAAAGTTTGTTGAATTTTTACAATTTTGGTAAGAAGTTTGAAATTTCGATTTGTATGGTGGTGGTTATGTGGCTAGCCTTTTATAAAAAAAAAATATACACGTTAAATAAACAAAATAAGAATAACCAAAACCGGTCAAAATATCACTTAACTTAATCAAGTGTACTTAGCAGAAAGAGAATGTAGAATTCTGGTTTAATCCCTAGTGTGTGCAACATCCAAAAATGTTAGGAAAAAACTTGTTTGGAGCACACTGAAAACGGCGAAGCTTCTGCCGCAGCTGTCAAATTACCAAACACGTAGTTATACAAAACAGTATTTTCTTCTATAAAAAAATATAGTTAAGTATTCAGTGGGAAAATATTCTGCCCTGCAGTGAAAAGACAAACCAGACAGTGAACATTCTAGTAGATGCAAAATCATTCAAAGAGCTCTTATCTTCCCCAAGCTTCGATGCGGCAGTTCATCTTCCTATTTGGCTCTACAACCATTCGTCGGTTTGGGAAGAGACCCAGCAACTTCGGCAATTGGCAGACAAATCCATTTTGGTATTGCACTTTCTCTCATTAACCACCCTTGGGTGCCGAGTCGAGGGATATTTTCACTGAAACCTCGTTATCCATGAGTACAACACGTCCAAGCTACTGTCTTGTAGCCAGCGCAATCCTTGTATTTGTATGCGCTTAACTATATCAAAGTCATTAAAAAGCTCGTATAGTTCGTCATTCCATCATCTTCGGTACTCGCGAATAGGGCCATAATTCCTGCGTAGCATAGTTCTCTCGAAAGCCTCCTAATCTTTTTTCAATATTTTCCATGTTTCTGCACCATATAAAAGGACGGGCATGATGAAATATTTGTAGAGTGCAGTTTTTGTACGTCGAGAAAGGTCTCTGCGTTCCAAATGCCTACAGAGCCTTAGGAAAAGTTATTCTTCACTCGTCACGTCAAAATAGCCATAATCTCGTTTATCAGGAGGAGAAATCTTTCAGGCATTCGCGCTATAAGGAGATAGAAATGTGCTTCGAATTTAAACATTTGTGTCATCATTATGGAAGAAGCACGTAAAGTGCGCTGTCACAAAAGCCACACCAGCTATAATGGTGTGCAGAAGACTGGCTCCCTTTTTTCCTACGGGGGTGTAAGTGTAACGTCACGCCGATGACAAACAATTACCAAATTTGCCATTTTGATTCCACAGCTCGTGCAACCTGCAGCCATTTGGCGGCTTTAATGAATTTCAGTACGTCATACAGACAGAGGCAGCTACGCTCTGAAATATTCTGCAGAGGGTCTTTAGCCTAATACCGGCGAAGGCTGAGCACTCATATGGGTCAGGGTCATCGCAACTGCGACAAAACCTATTGAAGGGTAGTCCAATCCCTTCGGCATGCACCCCAACGGGCCAGTTTCCTGTGCACACTGCAGTAAGTTTGTAAGCATCATCTTTGCTCATTACTAGGAGAGCTTTGGTTTTAGGTGGGTCGTATGGCTTCCAGAACTACCGGGTAATCCTGTAAGATCCCGCGGGATTCCACCTATCCTTGGCCTTCGAGTAATCCATTTCGGTAACTTTTGTCTTAATCTCCCTGAGCGAGGCGCGCATGTCCAACGCTTTGGATACATTCAGTGCGGAGCCGCTCCTTGCTACCTCGTCTGCTGCCTCGCTTCCGTAAATATTGCTATGTGCCTGGCCCCTTTGAAGGTAATTTTATATTGGCCCGAAATATAGGCCAGTTTGGCTATCCGAGAAGATATTCACCTGCTGTCTCGTAGATACATTCTTACCATACCTTACTACCTCCTTAATTGCAAACGTTTCGGCCTGGAAAACGCTTGCATAGGATAATTTCTAGTTATATTTATTATTTATTATATTATTTATCTTTGACGCGTCTGTAAATACAGTCAAGAACCCGACCTTTCCTTGATTCCAGTCACTGCGACTTGGGATTTTCGTGTGGGATTTTTGGTAAACCCAGGTCTTCGACGGGATGTAGTCAGTGGGCAACGCTTTAATTTCAGGAGGCAATGCGATGGAACCATGCCGGACGGTCTTTCCTTCCAGAATCAAAGGGCAAGCAGTCTGATGGTACTGTTAGCAGCTGAGTTTTCGATAAAGATATCTATGGGTAATAAGTCAAGTCCTTCGGACAGGATCTTATTGCACTTGTTACGCCAGCGACTGCTGAACTTCCTTATTCCTGAATTCCCTTAGCTTAGTATCCTTAGTAAGGGCTAGCCACACCATGATATTCTGGCCAATAGTAATATATGAAGCGTTTGCATAGTCCGAAAGCACCGCCTTCAACACAGTGAGGGGATCGCTTTCAAGATCAGCAGGCTGGCGTGCACTTGGATAACAGGTCACGATCTCCAGTCCTTTCTAAAAGCCTGATTATGGCAACTTAACTCAACTTAACGGAATGTAGAACTCAGAGAATCAAAATGAAACAGATTTCGACGTGGCATTAAGTTAACAGAATTTTTAAGAGAGGACCGTAAATTACGTTAAGTTGCCATAATCGGACCATAAGAATTGCCTTAGCAAAGCCATAAAAATACCTTCATATGGAAATATGTATGTAACGCATAGTATAGGCATGTGTAATGAATTTGAACACTCCAATGGAACGAATCATAAAAGCATATAAGGAAACGAGGAGGCTGAGAGAGTTTCAAGAGAAGTGGTAGCTACCCATCAAATAAGACCAGATTTCTTCCTTGCTGTAGGATCACATAATCGGGGAAGAGAGAAGAGATAAGAGCAAAGGATCAGCTGCTTAGAAGAACCCATTGGGTAGACACACATGGGCTACGACTGGCCAAAAAACTTATAGGACGATCCTGCCGCTACGCCGAAATGGCGGCAGGAGCCCCAATGCATCTCCTTCTAGACTGTTTTGAGGTCGACTCTAGCACATCTGGAGGTGCTGCAGAAACAGACAAGGCACATTTACTGTCTGCCGCACCTGCAGCTACTGAGTTTCATTGACTTGACGAGGTCTTGTAATAAGGCACAATATATTGTATCTATCTATCTATGCAGTGACCTACGAGCTCCACGATAGCAAATGTGTGACAACATGGTTTGAGGCGAACATAACTGTAAGAAATCAAACAGTTTTGTAAACCAGCCAACATGTGTGTCAAGCGGTTGTTTTAGCGTTTACTCGATCGAACATCGATAGCTATAATACCATGTTGTCATACGTGTGGGAACGTGCAAATCGCTAGTTCCAACCGTGACGTCGCATTAAGACTGCTGCTTGTCGATCTAAGATCACTGGAGGTGATGAAGATATTTTAAGTATTGAATGTAAGTTATTGTGAACTTTTTAGACTTGAGTATAAATATGTATGGATTTGAACATCCCATATCTCGAATCACACATCAGCGACCTGCTGTCGGCCATTGTGACTGTCGTAGCCGCGCGAGCGAATAACATACAACTGGCATACAGCCACTAACATAGCGTGATTCAATAAGACCTCAGATATTCGCAATACGGCCATTGTTTCAAGCCCCAGTTGAAACCACATATTGTCCAAGTCCATGTCGTCTAATTCAGGACATACAAAGCTTGTTATCCATCCACGATAACGACCGTTCACCGTAACTGCGTTACCTGTATCATTTTCGAAGAAGCACGGTCCGATGACTCCGCCAGACCAAACACCACACAAAACAAAGATAAACATAAAAAAACTTTAACTCGTTGCGACAAGGTTTAGATCACTTTTACGCGTTGTTCAAACGAATATGGTTTCATGACTAAGTTTTCCAATGCCTGTAGTACACTTTGTTCAAAGAAAAACCTTAAAATATCACAAATAAGTGCTGGAAAATATCTGCGTCACCCTTGTATTATCCTATATTTTCATACACTGGTTGAAGACATAGCCGGGCAATTGACATTTCATAGGACTACTAAATACTAGTTGCCAGTAAGCAAAAAAAAAATCGAAGACGAACTAGTTGAGCTGAAAAGCTAACACATATTAACAGAAACAGTATTACAGTTCACAACTAGTAGTTTTCCCTCCAGGTAGAATGCACAAATTAAATCCCCGTGCAAACAAACAATAACGCTTTGGACCAATTCCAGGATTAATTTGGGATGCTAAAAATTACAAAGAAATTTAGGTACTAACGCTATCTGCTCATTGCATTATTCCTAAAAAGGATAGTAGAACACAAAAAAATTTCTAAAATCTGTACATTTCTTCTTCAAGTGGTCACTTCCGTTATCTGTCCGACACCAGAAAATCCACGGAATGGCAAAGCTACATACACCACTTTGGCTTATAACTCAGTGGTAAGTTATGAATGCCGATATGGTTACACTTTGATGGGCGAGACTAGTAGTAGATGTGGTGCTGATCGGAAGTGGAGCGGAACGCTGCCGACTTGTAAAGGTATACGAGTGCATTTTCTGCGACTACGCTGTGATACTTATAATACAAATATACCATAATTGTTAGAAATTAACTGCGGACATCCAGGTGTTCTCTATAATGGCTGGATTGAAAATATTGAAGCTGGTACAGGCCTTGGCGCCAGCATAATTTTCCGTTGTCAGCCTGAAATGTTAATACAAGGCCATTCATCAAGCGTTTGTCAAATTGACGGACGTTGGCGTAATCCCTTGCCCGAATGCTTGGCACCCTGTGTTGTGCCAGCAATATCTCAAGGTTATGTTATACCTGTTGAAATCATCACAGACGAAAATGGCACCACCATTATAACACCAACAACCACGCAAAGTCCCTCAACATCGTCCAGTGGTGTAGAGAAAGTTAAGCATGGCACTGCTTTGGAGGTGAAATGCGACGAAAACTATGAATTTCCGGTATCGTTGCTAAGTCCGCCGACATGCAATAACGGCACATGGAGTATTATACCACGATGTGTACCTGCGCGTTGTAAAAGTATGCCAAAGCCACCGAAGCATGGCATGGTGCTCGCGCCGAAGACGGAACATGGCATGAAGGCGAGATTTAAGTGTAAGGATGGCTGGAAATT
Organism: Rhagoletis zephyria; assembly: GCF_001687245.7. NCBI lineage: Eukaryota > Metazoa > Arthropoda > Insecta > Diptera > Tephritidae > Rhagoletis > Rhagoletis zephyria. The sequence goes on along the minus strand of NW_016157156.1, from coordinate 125,221 downwards.
GATAAGCCCAGAGGGTAAAGATATAACTGATCCGAACGAGTATGTGCTAACGTGTTCATTCGGTAATTGGACGGGCGAAACGCCGCAGTGTCAGGAAGTATTTTGTTCGTTTCCTGGTTACATACCAAATGGAAAGGTATTGCTCGTTGGAAATATGGGACTCTACGATTATAGACCGTATGTGAAAAAGGTTAAGCACATTTTAAGATAATCAAGATATTCAACTAAAATTATCACTTATTTGTATCTTATCATTATAGATCGTTAATAATAAGCAAATAATGTACGACTGTGACAAGGGATATGTTCTAGAGATCGGTCCACCAGGTGCTACGTGTGTCGGTGGTAAATGGCGGCCATTGGAGTTACCGCAATGCCTACTGGGACAACACCCTAGATTACGATGGAATCGTAAACGTCGTTCTATACAAATGCGATATCTGCGTTCTCAATATTTATTACGTAACAAACGAGATTTGCGAAGAAAATTGGATGAGTTGCTTAATGAGAGCGCTTCACAACCTTTGATAGCAATTAATTGGGACATTGGTGAGAATGATTATTTCCACAAATGAAAATTCATGCAATATACATATCGCACGCGAACTTCAAAAGTGACGCAACTCAAAATTTGGCATTTTTGATGCACTACAAATGTGCACAGATCTTTTACTTACCTTTCAGCAAAAGCTGGAGCAAATTTTTGTTATAATTTGTTGAAAAACCCTAAGGTAAAGTTTCCCTTGCCCATATATATGATTAGCATGTGCTAAGAAATAATTATTAGCATTTTCTGACAAACGTATCAATTTGAGTTGGGTCTCCTTTGAAGATCGTGTGCGATACGCACAATTGGTTGTCAATACTACGATATTAATTATAATTATCTTATCGGCAGTAATGTCACGAGAGACTCTCTCTCTCTCGGAGAGAGTGTTCACCTTGTACACGCCTTTATAAAATGTATAGCAAGCTTAGAAATCCGCTCCATGCGGGATTTTGGAGTGACCAACTCTGCTTATAGATAGGAGAAATATTTTCCAGTTCTATAAGATTTTGAAATAATGAATACGTATTTAAATACGCTTTGAAGCCCTTTCATGCCTGTAGATTTGCAATAATTTAAAAGTGGAGCTTCAAACCTCCTACAACGTACCAATTTCAAATACCAAGATTGGGTTCCTGGTCCGGGAAAAATCTAAAACTAGTTTTTTTCTTATAGCGATCGTCCCTCGGCAGACTATACCAAACCTAAAACCATTTGAACTTCGAAGGAATTTTAGAAGATTCCTTATTTCCACGCATCTAAGGTCCTTCAAGTTATCAAAGAATTGTCTACCTAGAGTGGAGAGTCTTCATCTGGATATAGTAGGACATTGGCACAGCAGGTGCATAATCATTTCCTCCTCCTCTTCATCTGGACAAACTCTGCAGGAGTCCTGTATACGTATGCCTAGTCGTTAGGCATGCTTGCCTATTAGACAGTGTCGTTTAATTACAGATACTAGCAAACTGACATTACGCTTATTTAGGCTCAGTCAGTTAGGTCAGTTCGTTTAGCGCAGAGCGCCAGCCACAATTGCCTGGAAGTTCTGCAGGTGATCTCGCCATGCCATCTAACATTCGCTACTTTAGTAAGCCTCTCGGAAATAAGTACCTTACCAGTTTCTAAGGGTATTTTTATTTAATCATTTGTATCCAGTTCCGCGGCTTTAAAACTCTCCTCTATTTGGCAGTGTCAGCGAACCCATATCACCTTTGGGCGAAATGACTCAGCCATGTCGTTAAGAGATGTGCGTCATTTTATGGCTACCATGGAGATTGTCAGCAGCTTCGTGATGGATTTGATTGCTGCCTTGCTGTCAGTGAAGATGTAGATATCAACTTGGAGTATCACATCACGCTTTACCAGTTTTTCGGCCTACAGTAGGGTTGCCAACATTTTCTAAGAAATTTATAGTACTTTTTCAAAAAAATATAGTACACTTCAAATATATATAGTATTTTTTTTTAAGAAAAAGTAAAAATGCTTTTTAGGTGTATATCTTTTTTCTATCTTATGCGATTCCTCTATAAAAAAATATATTTCTTTCTAAATCAAAAGTTTATTGTTTATTAGTGAGATATTCGCTTTACGTATTTATTTTTAAGTAAATTTGCTAAATCTTTCTAAGTATTCTTAAAAATGTTGCCATTTTTGATCTGTGGACCCTTTGTTTTAAAGTATATTAATTTAATATTGATATTTCAGTATAAATGTCATCTATTTTAAAACATATCTTTCATACAAATGACTACAATATATTTATATTTATAATTGAAGATAGTATAGTATTTTTGCATACTAAATTTTTTTCCAACAGCGTACTATACGCATACCCAAAAAATAGTACAATACTATATATTATAGTAGTTTGGAGTATACACCTGCACCAACTCCTCTCTCGAGCTTTAACCCATCTGTGTACACATGGATGGGCTCGTTAACGTCTCAATTTACGTTCGCGAGGTGGCAATGGGCAGCTGATTAAGTGCTTGCCTATATACCCGGCATGCTATAAAGATTTACAGACGGCACATATATATAAGAGCTTTCACGCCAACATAGTTTGCCGCGGACGGAACTGTGTAGCGTTTCTAAAGTTGGGATCACAGCCGTGAAAGCGCTTATCTCAAACTGTAGGCAGTTACTACATATGTATTTACACTGATATTTATTCTACTAATTTCTTCGCTGACGGTAAATGTAAAACTCTTCTTTTATATCATTCTCGAAGAAAGTTCCAGGAATAAAAACTTTTCCAATTAAAAAATGTTCGAAGTGTGTGACATTTCGTTAGTTTAAATTGAGCTAACCACATTTGTGTACCGGAACCCAGTGGAGTTATGTGCAATAAAATAGCTGATATTCTCGCTAAAAAAGGGGATGTAAAGGGATTTAGAATCCCAGGAACTATTTTATCTGCATGAAAAAGAAGCGCAACAATACTGAACAAGTACGCAAGGTAACAGACTGGCTAAGTCCTACATCCCAGAAATATCAACAAAAGGAGAACCTAAGCTCATTAGTAGGGTTTCTTACTGGGTACTGCAGGGTAATAAATCACTGTTCAAACGTAGCAGTTGTTAATTCTGATCAGTGAAGATTTTGTGTCACTGTGAAGCCCTCACTAGGACCAGACTGCACTTCATAGGATCACCGTACCTAGAAGCGCATGACCAAATTGCATTCAGACAAGAGACCTTGCGATATTTCTTATCAATGTGTGCATTAAAGAACAAGTGGTTTATTATAAAGGTCGTTCTCGATCGCGGCAGCTATTTGACCAAGTCTTTGTTAAAAGGCCTCTCGTTGCCGACTAATGTATGTACAAGGCAGTTTCTACCGATATTGAGGACAAGACCAACAGTCTCTCAGGAATTTTACGCTAATTTCAAGAAATATTTGAAATACTTATTAGTTAAATGGAGTACGATAAGTGAATAACGTTACCCACTTTAGCGGGTATCGAATGAAATGTATGCCTTTTGGCCTAAAACTTTTTAAGCTAAGGCCGGATATTGGCTAAGAAGTGCCCATGAAATCCTGTGAATCATTTAAAGGCCTACTTTTATTTGAACTCCAAACAAAATTTGGAGAATCGCTTAAATTATTTAATGCCCGCATAATCGAACAAAAACTTTAAATTAAACCTCTAACCTGATTTCTTTTACTTTTCAGCCATTAACGTCGTCCCAAAAACTAGAGTTAAACGAAATCCTTCCGAAATTGATCAGGCATACTCCAAGTATTATCAAAAGATCAAACAAAAATATCAAAATTATGTAAAGAATTTATTAGGCTATAGTAGATTACACAATCCGGTGGACTTCCGAAATCCCACCAAAAAGATACAAGTGCAAGATGGCCGCTGGTATAACACCTATAGCAGTCCCGACCTGCTAACACGTTACAAGGCTACGCACAAGTCGCGAACATCGAATAACGATTTTTATGGCTTGGAAAATGACGATCACGATTCGCGGGTCCATCGTATATCCGGAAAAATTCCACTACCTGATATTAACCAAAATTCCCGTTATAATGCACATAAACTAAATCACAATGACAATATCCTTTACGATAGCAATTCGGCAAACTATTTCTTCAACGTCTTGCAAAATTCGCCAAAGACTCAAAACGAAAGTGATTTGATAGAAAAACTCAAATCACAAATTGTGCGTAGACGCCGCAAACGTAGCAGCAACAATCCGTCTACACCACCATCACTCGCACCTGATGAGGATATACACGAACCCGTGGAATCTAAAGAAGGCAGAAAACGTTTACGCGGTCCCTGCGAAGATCTAAATTGGGAACAATTCGTCAATGTGACCGTTGTGAGACCCGGTAAAGCAGATGGTCGCAATAGCGTTGGTATAATGCTCCACTTAGAATGCCCCGCTGGTTTTAAGCTGAATATAAAAGGCGAAAATGCGACTGCGCGTTGCATACGCGGCATTTGGAAGCCTGATACGCCCAAGTGCCTTTCAGGTAATGTCCAGGAAAGTTCTTTACACTAATGTCATGAAAATTGATTTAAATTAACTAAATGCTTTGCAGCGCCTTGCTTGGTGCCGGCAGTGGAGAATGGCCGGTATTATAGAGTGGAGGGGCGAACTAAAGTTTTGAGCGATAAAAACACATTAACACCACTAACCACATATGAAGAAATAGATTCAAATGAGTATATAACACTCGAGTGCGATGATGGCTTTAATATCCAGGTAAGAAAGGTCTCTATGTCAAATTTTTCAACAAAATTTCGTATACTTTAGATTTATACCTCTCGCACAGGGTTCGGCCCAGCTGCGTTGCGCGCATGGCAGTTGGTCGGTGAATGCTTTTTCGGAATGTGTATCCATACCTTGTACACTACCGGCTCTACCAGGAGTAATATACGAGGTAACTAATAATCTTTTGGATCAATTTTTGGTTTTCCCTGTGGAATATCGGAATATAACTTTGTTTTTGCAGGGTGGCTATCGTACTGGCCTGACAATCGGACATGGGAGCACGGTGACAGCTCATTGTGATTATTCAACAAATGCCTTGCCAATTGAAATGAGTTGCAATAAGGGTATACTTAGTCCACAAAATATACATTGTGAAACAGGTCAGCGCAAATCACGTGAAGAAGGGCCGTCCGAGCCACAGTCAAATGGAAAATCAAATAATGTAATTGTACCGAAAATAGACAATTCGGAATCTGAGGACGTAGCCAACGCAACAGAGGAAAACGTTACTGAAGAGTCGAAAATGTGTGGTCCGCCGAGCATTTCTGATGGCGCATTAGTTTACAAGTAATTATTATTTCTTAAATTTTTGATGTATAAACATCTTCGCCCCCGGTATTGGTAAAATTTGCCTTAAGTAACGCAGCAGACAATTTGTAACTGCTTCTTGAAACATTTCTGGACCAGTTCAGGGCTATTTATGGACCATTTAGGGCTATTTCGGAACTAGTTCGAGACTGTTTCGGGAAAAGTTTAAGACTATTTTAGGGCCATTTTGGGACTAGTTTATGACTATTTCAGGAACATTTCCAGGTTAGTTCGGGGTCATTTCGGGACTAGCTCCGGCATATTTTGGGACTAGTTCGAGATTATTTTGGGACTAATAAGAGACTATTTCAGGATAGTTTCAAGACTGATTCAAGATCAACAGGATCAGGAACAATTTCTAGTTTTTTTCGACTATTTCGAGGGCTGTTTAGAACCATTTTGGGACTAGTTCGGAATCATTTCGGCTTTAAAAAAATTTTAAATAATACTTAAATATACTTAATTATACTTAATTATCTTTTTCTCGGATATTCTACTTTTGTTACCTATACTCAAAGATATGGTTTTCTGGTTATTGTATTTTGCTTTGCTGTTCGTTTCTGTTTCATTCCATGTAACGTTTTTAAGGAATATTTGTTCTGAATTTTCGGACGTTGCGCGTTTTCCCTAACGACCTCCCCAAATTATTACCTTGGATCATGCGGTCCCGATATCTCACGCCCTTCTCTAATGTGAACTTTAATTAACCGAAAATGATATGTATATTATGTATGTATATGAAAGAGTTTTTGTTCTTCTTCTTCTTCATTGGCAACCGTCTAAGGGATTCTGGCCGAGTCCAACAAGACCCAGCAGTCGTTTCTCTTCTGTGCCAATTGGAAATGCCAAGTGAAGCTAAGTCTTTCTCCACTTGGTCTTACCATCGCAGTGGGGGCCTACCTCTTCCTTTGATACCAGCATCGCGATCCGTATTATATACATTCAGAACTGGGGCGATTCTATCCGTTTGTACGACATGTCCGAGCCAACGAAGCCGCTACATTTTAATCGGCCATACTGTCTTCATCGTTTTAAGCTTATACAGCTCATCGTTCCATCATCTGTGGTATTCATCGATACCAATATGATTCGAATAAAAACTAGTTAGACATTTACGCAACCCATCAACGCCAGAGCAATTTTGTAACACTACATGCAAGCCCGCTGAACCACCAGACATTCAATCAGTAAATTAACTATGCGGGTTCATCATAAATCACTGTATTACTTATTTATTTAGGTAAAACTTTGTTGTGTCAGCGCAAGGTACACTGCGACCTAACAGATCTTTTGTATCCCTATGACGACGTCCCTAACCCTGAAAGCCCAATATATGTACAGTCAGCTGTTCAGATGGATGCTAATTGCCATACAAGCGAAGGTCTTCTTAGGGGATCAACTGTAGACGAATTTAAGTATATTAGCCTTTTGTCTAGCCAACATCGGAAAATTACATAAGATGTATTACGACGTCTCGTCGTCCTCAAAACATAGCCGGATATAGTTGGTTATATAAATAGCTCAGAGAACAGCCTGATTTCAACTCTATTAACTGGATTAATGTCTTTTCTAGCGTAGAGGGAAATAAATCATAAGACCCGCAGACAACCGACTGAGCCCACAAGATGTATTCAACCTCATGAGAACAGATGATGACCTTTCTCTCCCGGATTCGTTGACGACCTGATTCGCTTCGATACTGCAGTAGCCTGATCTGTCTTGTTCTTCGCTTCCAAGAGTTGAAATGAATCAACACTGACCTTGCCGCGACGGGAGATGAGACCTGACTTTCGCTTGGATGTCTTGAAGAATAAATACAAAAAATATCTATCAAATGTGTTTCGGGGCTTCTTTCGGGCACATACTGCTGTCACCTCGGCCTGAAAAACTGTGATCTCTAAGTCTATTACAATCATATTGATAAAGTTGAGAGCCAAGTCTATAAATACCCGCACTTTTTTGGCTTCCATCCCTAACCCCTCGAAATGCCATTGTACGTATCTGTGAGCACGGCGAGGGAGTCCATTTGACCAGACTCGCCACTACGCTCCCGGTACTGAAAGCCTGAAATGCTTAGGGCCGGTTGTTCAATGTCTGATTAGCACAAATCGGAGGTAGAAGCTCCGGTTAAGCACAACTACTGCTTTATCGATCACATGTTACATGCATGATGTCGAAATCATCGATAGTGTAGTGGTAGTGATAACCAGACATTGAACAACCGGCCCTTAGGGCCGGTTTCTCCATCTCTGGTTAACACTAACTCCCCGGTTAAACATTGTTATCGACGTTCTAACTCCATGCATATAACAGGGAGTCGATAAGGTCGGTAACGATGTTTACCGGGGGATTAGTGTTAACCGGAGATAGAGAAACCGGCCCTTAGTGTGAAGTTCTAATTTAACAGAGTAAATATTGTTGCAATTTCTCCATAAAAACAATGGTCGCTAGTTGTAGTCAAAATAAAGTCGACTTTAAAGCAGCGATGGGCAGAGAGGGCTTTTACTCTACGCGCGGCTTTACAAAATGTGTAGAAAGCTTAAAAAAGCTTTGCCCGCGGGCAAGGCAGTGCCCATGACCGCCTTAAAGTTATTTGGAGCTTCTTGATAGATATCCCATTGCAAATTGATTCATAAATCTGCAATTAACTTTAGAGTTGATTTTACATACATACATATCATTTCAGAAATACTGATCTTTCCGACGTTGAGGGTGTATACGAAAGTGGCACGGAAATATTCTTCAACTGCATACCAAGTGCTGCGGGTGAAAGGAATACATGGAAAATTATATGCGAAAATGGGCAATGGATTGGGCGTTCCTACAATTGCGGTATGTATTTTCTTCTTCGTCGTCAGCAATTCATACCAAAAACAAACATTTGGATGCCTGACTGATAGAGATTATAGTGCCGCTAAAGCGTTAATCGGCAATACCTTTCCATAGTTCAGATTTTTTTCAAAGATTTCTTTACATTAACAAAGTAAATGCCTCACCCCATCTCATCTTTTTGTTACTTTGGAATTATAAGTTCACAAAGTTCTTTATAACCTCATGGTTATTATTTCCAGCTCCGATAAGCTGATACTATTTGTCTGTTGAGACACTTTGTCTTGTACGAGTAACCGTTCACCAGCATTTTTAACTATGTTTCGTCCCCATTTAAATTGGAGAAAGGCCCACTGATAGCACTGTTGTTAAGGCTGACGATGCCAATATCATCTCCATATGCCAGAAGCATCTTGTTTGTACTCATACTTTATAACTCAGCGTTGCGATTCAGGTTGGCAGCCCGTATTACATCTTCCAACATCAGATTTCTCGATCCACTCAGAGAGAGTTCTTTGCCTATTTGAATGGAATAGAAAGCTGTACTTTTTTATGAATTAAAAACTTTGGTTCTGATTTCATATTATTGTGCTTAATTTATGTATATTTTTTACCTCGCTTTTATTAGCTTGGGATGCGCACACGTACTTGTGTTTAAAAGTAATTTACTCGTTCTTAATTGGGTATGCGTTTATTGTGCAATTCTCAAATATCTCCTCGCTGAACTTAGCGAAGTGATAAGTCGCTGGCATTTCCAACCATGGTCAATGCTAATCCAGCTCCCTCTCCACTCCTGGAGTAATTTTTGGCATGGTAGCAATCTACGGCTAACAAACCACACTGGGGCTCTGCATTAATGCACCCCTGAATAAATTCCAGCTCATTGCACAGCAGCCAACGGCAGCTAGAGCAGGACTCCTCCGATGGAGTCCCCTAATTGATAAATGGTAAAAGGGTCACATCATGCGCTACCGTCTCATCAGCCTGCCCGCATTTCCCTCTCCCTGTCTCTCTCTCTCTCTCTCTCTCTCTCTCTCTTACGCTCGCATATCAGACATATGGAGTGCGTGGTTGCCTTGATGTGCACTTATAAACCATATGGGCTCATTGAGCTCGATACATAAACACTCGCAACAAAGGTAATCCCTACCTCCTCTATTCCTCTAACTCGACCACAACTCTAAACCTGGTCTCCCGCTCTCCCTTTGCTAAACAGGATGTAACTATGTAATATTGATGCACTTAAAAGATGCAGCGAGTTCCATTCTCAACTTATATACCTGAAGACAACACGAGTGGGAATTGCTTTAAATTTAAATTCTTAAAGAAACCTCCAGCCAGATTCCAACATTTGCTATCGCTAATTTTCTCAAAAAATAACAGCAGACGCCCCTAACAGCACGCAACTTCTAGTTGCCTTCCCGCCACACTGTCAGATTTGGCAGATTACGCATCGCATATGTTACTCTTCCATGTTGTATACTTTTAGGCCCTACTGCTTTTCATTTATTTCAAATATTTTTCCCGTTTTTCATAGACGGGAAATTTCGTGGTATCTTTGCAGCCGAGTCCATGTTAAAAGCTCAGCTTCGCTTCGTTCAGTGTGAACGCCAGCGGCTTCGCTTTGTTCCGCCTTGCTTCGCTCGGCCTTTTGTGTTAACGCACCCTTAGAAGCAGAGGATATTTACTGGCTTTAACAAAGCGTCGAATCCCAAACTTTTTCCTTATAACAACTACAATTTTTACCACAGTTTTTTGCTCTCCTGAAAAGTACACATTTTCACATTCCATAGTTTGACATGGTAGCGACGATATTGTGAGGTCCATTAAGTAATCACTACTTCTTTCACCGATTGCTTTGCCACATATGCCATAATTTCGTGCTTATTTAGTGCCAATTTATGTCGCTAAATAAAAAGTTGGTGCTCTGTAAATTTTGCCAAAAACATATAGTAGCCACCACTTCAGCTGAAGTCAATATCTCTGGACCCAAAAAGCGCATTTGCATCTACGTTATGCCATACTTTTGTGATTATTAAATGTTACCGAATCATCCTACGAAGAATGAAATCAGACATTATTTAAGAGAAAGAAATATATTGGCGGCATTTCTTTATTCATTCTGAACGTTTCGAATAAACTTTTTTGTTTATTTATTCTTTAGAACGTTCCTGATGATATGTTGACGTATAGTTCAAACGCATTCTGTTTATTCCGGCTGTGAAATGGGATTATCCGGAATGTATAAAGAAACGCAGCCATTGTAATACCAACTTCACTTGAACTCGGCATTGATCAACATTAACATTAACATATCATTAACATAAACTTAACATTAAAATTAACATTAACTTATCATTAACATAAACTTAACATTAAAATTAACATTAACGTTACCATTAACATTAACATTAAGATTAACATTAACATTAACATTAACATTAACATTAACATTATCATTAATATTAACATTAACATTAACTTTAACTTTAACATTAACATTAAGATTAACATTAACATCAACATTAATAATAACATTAACGTTAACACTAACATAAACATTAACATTAACTCGGGGTTATTATTGCCCGCACAACAATAACATTGACGTTAACATTGACTTAAAATTAAAATTACATTGACAATAACATTCACATCAGTCGCGTGTGGAATCCACACACTACTCTTTCTTTTTATTATTACCAAAATAAATTTTGAAGTACGACAATAAAAAGATCCTGCCAATTTTAATTATTTAACATGTAGTATAAGCACTTTTTCATTGTTGTCTTCTTTTTCAGCGAATGGCACATGTTTGTTTAAGAATAATGAACCGAATGTTGTGAGCTTTTACAATGATCTTGAAATCCGCGAGGATGTTGTTGAATTCCCTCCTGGTGCTACTATAATATCAAGGTAATTTAGTAATTAAAAATTATAACTATGTTAAGAAATCTAGACTATCGATTATTCCACTTCAGGATGAGCTTCAAGTAACTCTGTGATCACGAATAACAGGAGTTTACAGCTCATATTCTTCGTAGGAATCGAATTTTTTTTAATATCAGCAAGTGAACATTAAACAAAAAAATATGGAAAGAAGTCTTAGATCTCGCTCTTTACACCTCTTTTATTAGAAATTCCGTTAGATCATGGAAAGTGTCAAAGTTGATATAAATCATTATCATACCAGGCGTGTATCCATTTTGAAATAGGAGCTCTGTGTTCACCTATATAAGTGGAATACCAAGATTCACAGGCTGAGATCTGTACGCTGAAATTTTTACGCTCCTGAGAAATTCTTAATATTTAATTAAAAAAGTGGCAAATGGTATTTTTTAAAAACTCATAGAGAAATGGCATACAAAACACTCAAATCCACGCAGCTCTGTTAAGCGAAATTATATTATACTAGCTGTACCCTGTCACGCTTTGCTGTGGCATATTCCTGTTACATGAATGATAAATGATTAACGAAACAAAGCATGCCTTTTAGATAAGTTTGATATTGCAATACTTGTATGTAGTTACACAATATTTTTCGTTTTTGCATTCTCTACCTAGATATCAAGGCTATCTGGTTTGTCCATGTGAGAAGTAATCGGCATCTTAATCTAAACCATACTTTTCCAAAGGTTTACCTTGAGCATTACTGATTGTGATTCCGAATGCCAACCAAATTGGGATTTGCCACCTTTTAAATTGAAATGGTATATCGGTCGGAATCATGGGAATTCTTCGCCTTTGAAAGACCACGTTAAAATCCTTTCTTACACTACGTTGTTCATCAATTTCTTAACTGCAAGTCGCCTGCCGTTGCAGAGTTTTGGCCGATTAATATTCCACAACATGATAATTGCCACATTTCAATTTCAGTATATTGGGTTACCCCTGGAAGATCAATCGAGTTCGAAAATTCCGTTGAATAATTAACTGCTTCATTTGCTTCCTCAACGGTGTTTATCGACGTACATATACATACATATGTTATTTCATCACTTCGAATGCTGGATTGAAAAACATTATTGAGTTGATAGACATCCTTATTCTTCGCGGCAAGAATAGCTCGTTCACTGAGCCAATCGTGATTCCTATAATTAATTATAGATTTGAATATCCGGAAACATTCCTTCGATCAGTTCTCCTTTCGATGTTTCTTAGTTACAAAAATTATCAGGCAATCAAATTCGTCCTAATCTCTCATTGACTGGCAGCTCTCCGTTCCGTTATGTTCAGTAATTGTCGCGAGAATACCTAGGCTGATTAATCTCTCTGTAGTTGGACATATATTCGTAGTCAACTGCAATGTATGTGTGTTCGTCTTGCCACAATGTCGAATATTTCAGGCAAGCATTTATCTCGCCCGCTGGTGTCAATCGAGAAATTACAGGCAATGTTTGCGTAAAATCTTCTACGAGCAATATCAATGCATTCTCTAATGGTTTCTACGCAAATTTCGTACCGATCGATCAAAAATCTCAAGCAATTTTTTATGTGCTATCGTGCACTCATCCCAAATAATGAGTTTACATTTTTGTAATAAGTACTTCTCACATACCGGATGTTCTGGAAATATTGTACGTGGGAATGATTTGTATGTTAAATGGCATCGTAAGAGCTAAATGAGAAGTGCCTCCACCTGGTAACAATGTCGCAGATATTTCCAGATGAAGCGGGAGCTACGGCTATGTAATTTTTTCGTCGAACCGATGCCACAATTTTATAAGGAATCCAAGAAGAAGGTACCCCAACTGCGTCATTTATCGTTTGCATCTTCTTATTTGGCACTGTGACCACATAAGCGATTTTAGTCGAGTTCAACAAAGCACGCCAGCCCTTTCTCTCCGTGCCTATTTAGCCAAGTCCTTCTCCACTTGGTCTCTCCATTGCAGTGCGGTCTCCCTCTTCCTCTGCTACCACTAGCGGATCGCGAGTTGAATACTTTCAGACCTGTAATGCCAGTTCCCATTTGAACGACATGGTCAAGCCAGCGGAGCCGCTTTAAATCTCATACAGCTCTTCGTTCCATCGTCTGCGGTGCTCACCGTCGCCAACGCGTAGGGGCCTGTAAATTTTCCGTAAGATCGTTCTTTCGAATACTCCAAGAGCCGCCCCATCGGATGTTGTCATTGTCCATTCTTTTGCGCAATATACCAGCATGGGCATGATGAGTGACTTATAGAGTGTGGTTTTTGTACGTCGAGAGAGAACCTTACTCCCGAATTGCCTACTCAGTCCAAAGTAGTACTTGTACAAATTCGGCATTGGATTTCGATGCCGACATTATTATCGGTGTTATGCTGGTTCCTAACTAAAGGAAATTGTCTAATTTCTCGAAATTACAACTGGCAACAGTGACGTGGGGGCCAAGGCGCGAATGCTCTGACTCTTCATTTGATGGCAGGAGATACTTCGTTTTTTCCTCGTTGATCACCAAACGCGATCGCCTTGCTTCGTTATCCAACTTGGAAAAGGCAGGAGCGACTTCGAGGTTTTTGTTACCGATGATCTCGATGTTATTGGCATACGCTAGAAATTACACGCCCTCGTAAATAATTAATCGTGAGTGGTACAGTTCTGCAGATCTTATTATCTTAACATTTGCATCATGCGATCATAAATGCCCTTCTGCTCACGCTTTAATTTGTGAATATTTCATTGGACATGTAATAGGAGAACACAATAATCTTCATAACATTATGTAACCTTATCCAAATTGTCCCCGCTGATTTTTGGAAAAATTTTGTTAGAAACACGAAGCAGCTCATTTAATTTAGCAAAAAAACTTCTGGAAAATGTGGGTGTTGTTAGGTAGATGTTTATTTCACTAATGTCGATTCTTAGATATGTATTTTAAAGTCGGAAAAACTCAACGCTAAACCAGGCACATTCTCTTTACTCGCAATATACATACTAAGCTATGGCGACCACAAATGAAATTGTTTATGATTAAAAGCTAACTGTTTTATAATGTTAGGAAATGGTGACAACAATTTTAAGTTTTCGTTAGGGACTTTTAAAACATTTTTCATGGATATTTTTTATGTTTTCATTATGGTTTTTATTATTTTTTCATTTGTATCAGTAGTTTTTTATTATTATTTTTTAATTGAGAAATTTGTATACCAACTCATCGTTGATAATATGATCACTTCCTTTGATAAGATTTTGTAAATTCTTTCTTAATTTAAACTGTTAGGCTTTTGGATAAGTGGAAACATTAAAAAGAAATTCTCTAGTAAAGCTTTCCCTAACACGTTTCGTTTGGAATTTTAATATATTTCATTTAGTTTCAATATTTGCAGTCTTTACTTTTAAATAGGGAATAATCCTAACGAAAGTATTCCTAAATCAAGATTTCTCAAATGCCGTTAGTTTGGTGCCCATATTGTAAAATTTCGTTTCTCTTCAAACATATTTTCGACTGTGAGCCTTCTTAAAACTCTTTAGTTTGACACCCACATGACAATATTTCATTTATTTTATCAATTTGACTAACTTAAAATTTTCAAATAGGTGGCAACCCTCGTCAAAAATATTTACAGCAGTTATCTTTCTTAAACCTCTTTAATTTGATACCGATATTGTAATAATTTAATTTATCAATATATTCGGGTTTAAACATTTTCAAATAGGTGGTAACCCTCCAATTTTTTGTGATGTCATTGGTTCTGGTATTATACCGAACAACACAAAAAAAAATATTCAAATCGGTTCAGCCGTTCTCGAGTTTTGACGACCGTGACATACGAACACCACATTTTTATATATATATAAAATATTATGGAATTACTGGGCTAATACGAAAGGTAACATAATGAAGCCCAGGTCAAACCTGTGAGTGGTTTTCTAACATCAGTGTAGGTTGTGCTATAATACACTAATCTGTAATTAGAAAAAGGGATAAGCCATACAAAATACAAACGCCCCTCGTTAATCGGTTTTTGCAAAATAATCTCAGATTAAACCTCTAACTTTTCGGTGTCAAACCTAGTTTAATCGAATATTTTTGCGAAGAAGAGGAGAAACGTCAAATGTAAAAGTAAACAGAAACGGACGCTGGCAAGATTTGTAAAGGTATTTTTAATAAAATATTAAGTTAAAATATTTTTACATTGCTTAAGATTAATTAATTAATTAATCCCAACGGCTTTTTACCCTCCATTCCCGCCCGACCGACACGAGGGGCGCAGTCCGCATGACGTACGGAAACTTTTTTTTTTTTTTTTTT
>NW_016157156.1:85340-109747 GCF_001687245.7 Rhagoletis zephyria | reverse complement strand
GTTTGGGTGATATTCCCCAAGTTTTACCATGGAGTCTCTGGCAGGCATAAAACGCCCTTGTAGCCTTGTTGGTAATGTTAAGGAGATGTGAGTTCCAATTGAGCCTTTTGTCCAGAGTTACCCCTAGATACTTCGCCTCTTCTGAGAACTCAATTTCTGTCCCTGCCAAAGTGGGTTTAGTCAAGTTGACTTTCCTTCTATTGGTAAATGGGACAACGGTGGACTTCTGCGGGTTTATTGACAATCCCTTTGAAGCACACCAGTCTTCCGTTAGACTGAGCGCAGCTTGCAATCTGGAACAAATTGTGTCCTCATGCCAGCCGACAACGTAGATGACTAGGTCATCTGCATATCCATACGCCTTGAATCCATTGCCATTTAGCTTTTCAAAAAGTTCGTCAACAACCAGTGTCCAAAGTATGGGCGATAAGACTCCCCCTTGTGGACAGCTACGGGTGGCAGTTACTGCTTGCCTGTTGTCTCCTAGTTCCGCATTATGGTTCTGGATCTCAACATGCTTATGATCCAATCCGTTAGAAGGACAGGAATATCCTTTCGTATCATAGCTGTCGATATTGCTTCATAAGACGTATTGTCGAAAGCACCTGATATGTCCAGGAATGCACACAAAGCTATCTGTTTATACCGCAATGCCTTTTCAATGACTTGAGTTAGGCTATGTATTGCAGTAATAGTAGATTTGCCTGCCTGGTATGCGTGCTGACTCTGACACAGAGGCTTATTCCTGAGAAAGTTATCCCTTATGTGAAAGTCAATAAGTTTTTCTAATGTCTTTACTAGAAAGGAACTGAGGCTAATTGGCCTATACGCCTTTGGGAGTTGTGCTTAGTTTTTCCCCACTTTGGGTATAAAGACCACTTTGACTTCACTCCATGTTGTTGGTATGTGAGCAAGTAAGAGACTTGCTCTCAGCAATCTGACTAGTGGCCCAGATATTAAGCCCAATCTCTTCTGCAGCAGGCATGGGTAGATACCATCTGGACCAGGGGATTTATATGCACTAAAGGTTGAAATGGCCCACGATATCTTTTCCACACTGACGATTCTTCCTGCTAGGCCTCTAGTCCTCCNAGGTACCATCTGGTCTTTTCAAAGTGCATAGGACTTTCAGATGATCTAGTTTAAGGGCCTTCTGAAGGCGATGCACCTCTGGAAGAGAGGAAATACTTCCGCAGTGCTCACGCCACGTAGCCCTTTTAGACCTTCTGAGCTCACAGTTGTAAGCGGTTAGGGCTGACTTGTAGGCGGTCCAGTCACCTGTTGACTTTGCCCTATTGAAAATAGAGAGTAAAATTGAGAGCAAGAGAAATTTTCAGAAAAAGTTATTGAACGCAAAACTAGTAAAAACTTGCAACTTAAGCCATTTTGACACTTTCTGACGGTTAAGTTTTGGCGCGCAATTTTCTTTTTAATTGGGAATAGTTCCCATCGTCATAAAAATAAAAAAAATATACAATAGATTTAAATTTTTTATCCATATTTTCATTTCACTAATTATGTTTCATCAAATCATCCTCTTAAACAGTTTGTTTACATTTGAATTTGAAACATAACCTTACTTTTAGACTCCTGCAAATTCCTGCTAGTAAAATTTTTACTTGCAAGAATTTGCAGCTCTCTCGGCTTGTTACGCTCTCGAATTCGCTCCCTCTTGCAAATATTTTGGGTTATTGAATGCATTTCCAGTAAAAACTTGCAGGTACTAGTAACAATTCGTAACGATTTTTTGATACTGAATGGACCTATTGCTATGCTCCTTCTTAGCAGAACGTAATTTAGCATTTTCGATAACCGAGCCCCTAACCAAATTTCTACAAGAAAAAAAAAAATATATTAAAAATCAACGCGATTATTTAGCCCCTTTAAACTTGCACATTATTGCCCTGAAATTTAATGGGCTAAAAAATCTGAAACGAAAGTTAAAAATCTAGCTGAAAATTTGCAGGTTGTTTATAATTTTTGCACAATTTTTGTGGATTTATATTTGGTTTGCTAATGAGCTTGGCTTTTATGGAAAAATAATAAAGATTAAATAAACGAAAGAGAAACAGCCAAAATCGATCAAAATGTTGATGACTTAATCAGCTGATCACAAGTGTATGTATAAAATGATTTTTATATTAACGATCTCAAACCAGTTTACAATGAATTTTAAATGTGCTCTGTCGAAATGATATTTTAATATATCTTACGTACATATCGAGCCCTAACCGCCAAAATAACGTAAGCGACTTTTTTTTTAATTTTCTTTTTGATGCAGAAATGCATCTCGATGCTCTAGGAATATTTCTGCATCAACAAGAAAATTTTGAAAAAAATTACGCTTACGTTATTTTGGCGGTTAGGGCTCGATATGTACCTTTGTATACAATAAAAGTTTAAATAAGAACACTTTTTTGTACATTCATTTGAAAAAGACGTTTTTGGGTAGGAAATGACGTTTTTTCAGACCAAGAGGGACGTTTTCTCATGCCGAAGACCTGGCAACACTGGCTACAACTTAAGATGCTGAATACGTAGCTTTTCACTACCTAACCTTGTTATCTCCTCGCTTCGTATCAATTTATTACTTCGGATTTTACTTTCCACCATTTTTAGTTAGTTGCAAATTGAGCTACTCAAAATGCGCGTGACTAGGAAATATATTTTTGTAGTACCTGCAGTCAAACTAACAAAGGCATATATGAGCAATGTAGAAACATTTTTTTTTAATTCGTACAACAGACAAATATTTTCGTACAATATACTAAATTACCGGCAGTTTAATATTTCATCATATTTTTATGTATCGCGTGTCATTGCAAAATTACTAGTTGGCTGCTGTGAAACGTCTAATATAATTTTAAAAGTTTTAAGAAGCTTTTGCTGGATAAAAATACAATATAAAATTAAATCTTAAGGCTGTGGATAAATGCTTTTAAGCATACAATGTTTTTAACATCGCCCACGCNAAAATTACTAGTTGGCTGCTGTGAAACGTCTAATATAATTTTAAAAGTTTTAAGAAGCTTTTGCTGGATAAAAATACAATATAAAATTAAATCTTAAGGCTGTGGATAAATGCTTTTAAGCATACAATGTTTTTAACATCGCCCACGCTGAGCTCTGCAATGTGGGACTTCATAAATAGGCAATTTCATCAGTTAGCTATCAACGGCAAGCCCCTCCACATAAAAACATTGTAAAACATTTTGTTAAAGAAAACCGCTTAATATTAGGAATAAAAACAAAATAAGTGTTGTGTTATAATTCGTCTTATGTTTTTTACAGTGTGGTGAATGAAAGCAATCGGAAGTTCTACTTAACAACCGCAGATTTTAGGAAAATAATTTCGTTAAATATACGAACTATTTTTTGCATTTTACAAAAATTTCGTAAAAAAAATAAAGAAATAGTACGAAATTCTTTAGTAAGTAGTACGAAATACTTTAGTAAGTAGTACGAAATTCGTTCGTAAAATGTACTAAGATCCGATGTCTCATATTTTCGTAGTATGTACGAAAACGGTTTTGTACAATCAACGAAAACTTTCGTGGCTCAAAATTACGAAAACCTTCGTAAAATGTACGCAAGGTTTCGTTATATTTACGCAGATTTTATTTTCAGTATACTCCCTCTTAATAATAATCTACTCTTATATAATAAGAAAATCTTAATATTTTCCATTCATAAGAAATCAAAAATCACACCTATTATGTAATTTTTACACTTATGTAAGTATAACCACACTATTTATAGCTCAATTCCCCTCTTGTACATCTAGATGTGTGGATATTGGAAAGTTCTCAATGGTCGGCAGTAGTGAAAGAACCTGCATTCATTCTGAATGGACGGGCAATAAGCCAGCATGTCATGGATTGAATCAGGAAAACGACTATGCTAGTATGGAAATAACAAAAAAAAAACAAATCTCAATTTTTATTAAATCTTTGCTTTACAGTGGAAAAGGCGCCAACTATACTCTTCAGGCATCAAAATGGGCCGATAGCGCAGAGTAATGACGGCAAGCTTATTGTCTATCCGGGTACAACTCTGCACATGGAATGTCTTTGGATGAGACGGTTTGGAAATCCAAAATGGAATGTTAGCCATGAATTCAGGTAATTTGTTTCAAGATATTTGCGATTGGGTTTCCAGAGCAGCATAAAATGACCAAGAATGAAGTTGCACTGGAAAACTGGTGCCGATATTCACAGGACTGAATGAATCATCTTTCATTACTATTTTTATAGAAATTACTCCGAAGGCTGGGTCACCGAAGCGGATGAAGGTCGTGATGCTACTCTAGAATATCGATTAACTATATTTAATGCAATTGATGAAGATACTGGAGTTTATTCCTGTCAAACGCCGGCTCGACATGAACACTCAGTGGAAGTGGTTGTAAAAGCAATTAATTGCCCAGAGATTCCACAGCGTCGTGGTCTAATTGTAAATACAAATGACACCAAATTAAGTACACGCGTTCTACTCTCCTGCGCAAATGGAAATTCATTGATTGGCGCATCAGAGCTATTTTGTTTGCCCAGCGGCAATTGGAGTGCCCCGTTGCCAGTGTGTGAAAGTGTCGAATGCGGTGATATTCCATTGCCGAACAATATAAGTTCACCACGAGTTGCGGTGTTATCGCGTGAGGTGGGCGGAAGAGCGGCATTTTCATGCGCTTCGGGCTATGGTTTGCGCGGCCCTGCTGAAGCCATCTGCTTGCCGACTGGCGAATGGGCAACACCTTTTCCCACTTGCGTGGAGGTGCAGTGTGATAATCCCGGCGCACCACTTAATGGCTATGCGCAAGGATCGGCTCCATATCGTGCTGGAGATGTCGTGCAATTCAATTGTAATCCTGAGTATATGATGCAAGGACAGCCGATCATAGCTTGTCAAGATAATGGACGTTGGTCGGGTGGATTGCCAAAATGTGTGCAGGCCTGTTCTTATCCTGGTAGAATTTTGCAATATCAACTTACCTCTTTTTTCTCCTACTACATAGTTTTCTATAATTTCTCTCCAGGTACCGTTATCAGCGGTCGCATGTCATCGGTCAAGTTTTATTATGCAATTGGGGAAAGTGTTACATTCACTTGTGATGCCGGGCTGGAGTTACGTGGCGCTAAGGTGCTAAAATGTTTGAAAAACGGCAAGTGGTCGAACGCTATACCAACATGTGCCACAGCCGAACAAGTGAACAAACATCTAAATTTCATGGGTTAAGTAAAAAGTGTAACGCCAACACTACGAAATATATTCTCGCAGATCAACAATTTTTGATTCCTTCCGGACGAAAATTATAAAACAAAACAGAACAAAAAACGTATCGATTGGATTGTAAACGCATAGCGGTTTTAATAAAAGTAATAAAAAACAAAACAAAAAATTAAAAGTAAAATTAAAAAGTACATTAAAGGTTCAGTTACTCTACATAAACTTAACTTAACTAACGTAACAAATCGTCAATGATTACTAGAGTGGTCCAAAAAAATAAAGTGGAGTTTTAATGCCGGCACACCCTAGGATTGATCCATATCGAAAAAAATATACCCCTATTTTTTTATTTTGAAATCAAAAAATATTTAGGGAGTGCTCAAAGCGTTCAAAGTTTTCCATGTATTTTATATGGAGAAAAAACAATTATTCGTAGAAATGGTATAAAACTCTTGAAAATCAATATTTTTCGACGGGAAAACTATGGTTCTCTTCAGGAGACTAATATCCAATTGTTTATTTAACCATTTTTTATGATTAAAGATTTTTTATTGACCCCCCCATTGCATTTTCTAAGGGCTTTGGAGGACCTATAAAATATAGTTACCATGAAAAAATTGTTAAAGAAACAATTGAGTATTATTACTGGGAATCTCCTGAAGATAAGTAAAGTTTTCCGATCGAAAAATATTGATTTTCAAGAAGTCTACACTATTTCTACGAAAAGATGTTTTTTTCTCCATATAAAATACATGGAAAACTTTGAGCGCTTTGAGCACTACCTAAATTATTTTTTATTTCAAAATAAAAAAATATGGGTATATTTTTTTCGGTATATAACAATCCTAGGGGGTGGCGGCATTAAAAATCCGACCTTATTTTTTTTACATACATTTTTGGACCACTTTAATGATTACTCAACACGTCAATTTAGCCAAGAGCGAAAACATTTTGGTTTTCTGCTTTCCTTTTCAGCTGATTTTCACTTTGTCGCCTATAAGCCACATCAAAAAATTCCTGAAAAAAAAATTTTTATTTGGCCGAACCTATTTGTTGTCTTTTTATATTATTCGGTGACACCTACTTCCTTAGCAAAAGTGTAATGATATCTAACGAACTTTAACTTACTGACATTTTGGTGGTACGCTAGGGTGATACGAACTGAGATCTGGTCGGTAATTGCTAGAAAGGGCTACCTGAGGTCAATGAACTTTGTAACAAAAAAATTTTTTTTCGACTGTAAATGCCGAAAATATGGCGAAAAATTAAAAAAATCGAAATTTCCTTGCAAAAATACTTCACGACTCAGGGGTGTATGGCAAACTTTTTCTGGTACACAGTCTTGCCTTTTGCTCTCGGAAACTTATTATACACAAGGATCTTCGTAAGGCGTCTGGAAGCGTTATCATGATTTTACACCGATCGCTCCGAATTATTGGTCGTTGGCGTCAAGCTCAACTGAGGGTAGTCCCAGGAAACATGCGTTGGCTCCAAATTAGACCTGGAACCTAAATTTTTGTTGTAGCCGCTTTCTTAACATTGCATAGATCGGCTAAACCATTGGTTATGGGCGTCAAGCTCAACTGAGAGTAGTCCCAGAAAACATGCTGCTTCAGCACGCTCCGTTCAAAGCAAGATCGCGGAATTAATTTGAGGGCAAGGAATTAAGGTAATTAGTTTAGCAGGGTTGTTTCACAAGCTGAAGATGTGTTTTCTACTTACATCTGAAGCAGAATCTCTACCTCAGTGCATAAATTCAAACCTAGCCGTACACCAGGGGGATCTCAATGTTTTTTTTTTTTTTTTGTTAAAAAGATGTCGTCTGATGTGATTAGAGGAAAGCTGGTTCTTAAGCTGACGTCGGCCTACATGCATGTGTATGTACATACATACTCATATCCTGATGAGGAGAGAAGCCAGGAGACGTCAGAGGACATCACATGACTGTCCGGAGTTAAGTGTTTGTTGAGGTCTGTAAGTTCGTGCCTTCGCCACGGTCGCATGACCGTTTCATCGATAATAGAAATTGCTACTAACTTTTCAGCGAAGAAGATCAGGCAGGCAACTAATGTCCATTCCGGAGCGCTTTTCGGAATGAAATGCGCACCGAGGTGCTTAAACCGTAGTCAGTACACCTGCAAGAATCGAGAGCTGGCGCTTAGCCAGTTACAGAAGCTCCCTTACCGCCTGCGGTCAACAACCGGCCAACATTACATGTCGGGACTTTCGCCCAGCACCCGCTAAGCCCACGTGCGCTTATTTGTCCATGAGCAGGCCGCAGGTTACCAACGTAACTGATATGCCCTCCCTATCCAAAGTGATGGCATCGAGGGTGTCCTTCCTAGCCAGTTCAGCACTACAATTGCAGCAATATTACTGTTTTCTGAGACCCAAATTTGCTTGATTCCGAGGCAATTAAGAGAGAGTTCAGACATTTCCCGACCAGTTTCGATCGTACCATTAGCGATCACAGTGCCCTGATTGCCACTTGTCCATCATACATATTTACCTGCAGCATTTAGCGCTACAGTAAGAGAGGTTCGGACGCTCCGCTAATTCCAACGAAGCCTGTCCTTTGCACGCGCTCTAGCTTCATAACAAGAGTAGACTTTTCCAGTGAGGCAATGACCCCATATAACACGATTGGTTTGATTATGGTTTCATATAGTCAGTATATCACTTTTGGAGAGAGGCCCCAACTCTTCCCTATGATATTTTTACAGCAGTAAAGAGCCAAAGATGCCGTTTTTTACTCGCTCCTCAATATTTGGCTTTCTTGATAACTCCTCGTCCAGGATCACGCCCAAGAACTTGACCCTGTCAGAAAGAACAACTGAAACACTCCTTATTGAGCGAGCCTGGGCATGAGGGACTTTGTGCCTCCTTGTGAATAGCACGAACTCCGTCTTTCCAGGATTTTTAGTAAGTCCGCAACTAGCAGAACAATCTGTTACCAAGTTTTGAAACCCTTGCATATCATACAGAATGGCCACGAACTTTCCCCTGACGATGAGTCCCACATCATCCGCGTAGGCAATAACATGGCATCCTTTCGTTTCCAACTCCTCCAGGACGTTGTTTATCACGACTATCCTGAGGAAGGGTAAAAGCCCCCTGGGCTTCATGGGAGTTGGTTCCTGCAGTTTTTTGCTATATAGGTCCCAATTTGTTATCCGAAAACCGCTAAAAGGGATACCTCCATAATGATCTTCGTCTAGGGTAAACTGAATGGTCGGAGGAGCAAGCATCAAGAACTCTCCAATTGGAAATACGGGATTTTACAGAAGACGAGAGTAGGGTAAGGTCAAGGACCTCTTGTAGTGATATCTTGATGTAGTTGATGTCTGAGCTTCACCAACACGATTGCTTCGAATTTGCATCCGATCCAATAATAACATCGGCTTTCCTTCGTATCGCAACGGCTATGATCTCACGCTGCGATTGTGAGGGCGGCCCTCCAGTCTAACCGTCACAATGTCCTTATTGCTGAAATTAGGCAAACTTAGTGCTTAGAATTCGTTTCTGACGGGCATGCAAGATCTTGGTCTACCTTATGAGGTGGGTTTTGTCGAAAGCTGAGGTATGCTCTGCCGATCCAGAGTCCAGCGAAAGTCCCACACGTACCCACACACGCACGCGGCTATCTAGAATACCGGCAACTTGTCGTGCAGGGGAGAGAGGGAGATAAAGAGAGAGAGTCGGCAGTCGGTGTCGGAGATTATTCGGTGGGTAATTGTACGGCGACGGGAGCGCTACTGGTGACAGCAAGGTTGGCAGTGCTACGCGTCAGTCGGAGCGAAGAGCATGGCAATGAGAGCAGTCGCGGTGGTTGTGACGGCGACTGCGATGATTGCGACGGCAGCCTACAGTTCCCTACTGCTGACAGCAAGGTTGGCAGTGCTACGCGTCAGTCGTAGCGAAGAGCGTGGCAATGAGAGCAGTCGCGGTGGTTGTGACAGCGACTGCGATGATTGCGAGGGCAGCCTGCAGTTCCCTTGCGCACATCAACTTGTCGTGTCTCACCATCTTTGCCAGGATACAACTGCTCCACCACGCCTCGACACCATTGCCTTCTTGGAACGTTAGGGGCGCACAGGAATACTAAGTCCCCTTCCTTCAACGGTTTTGTTGGTTGACACCCCTTCTCACGACGTGTTAGAGTCGTGAGATACTCCAGCACCCATCTCTTCCAGAAATGGTTTCTGAGTTGACGAGCGATACGCCACTGCTGACGTATAGCAGGGGGTCTGGATGGTATTTCGGTCACACTGGGCGTATGCGCAGCATTGGCTGACCCCAGCAGGAAATCGTTCGGCGTTAACGGCTGCTTTTGGTTGGGAGAGATGGCAGGTGCGTGAGAGGCAGTGAGTTGACGACGTTTTCCGCCTCGAGCAGGAAGCAATTGAGTGTGTACTCACGTGGGGCGACTTCTTTGAGCATTTGACGCAACACTCGCTTAACGCATTGCACCATCCTCTCCCAGGCGCCTCCTTCAGCTGGGTTAAGCGGCGAGTTAAATACCCAATCGATGCTTCGTTGCGACAATTCACCCTGCACACGCACGCAGTCGAAAACTTCAGTAAATCGTTTGGCCTCATTATTGGCGCCAACGAAGTTTTTCGCGTTATCGATCTCAACCTCACAGGCACTTCTCTGCGGTTAACAAAGTTGCGAAGGACGATGATACAGGAGTCAGTGCTCAAGTCGTGTGCCATTTCCAAGTGCACTGCTCGTGTGGTAAGGCAGGTGAAAAGTGCCACCCACCGCTTTTCGGTGCTGCGCCATACTGTTACGTTGAGGGGTCCAAAATAGTCCATGCCAGTGTATCGATGGGAACCGGCCCCATTAGTGGTGGAACCGGTGTCACCTGACGGAGGCGGCATACATTACAGCTGGCGATGACGTTGCGCAGGAGCGTCCTTTGCCGAGGTACCCAGTAAACGCGGCGGATGGCGCATATAGTAGCTTCAGACTTTTGATGGCCCCTGAGAACGTGATGATGTGCTGTGACTAACGTCGTATATGCGTGAGTGGGTGGCAATATTATGGGGCGCCTCGTGTAGATCGGAAGCCAGCTGGTGGCATCAATGCGGCCGCGAGCACGTAGTACGCCATCCTCGTCTAGGTATGGCAGCAATTGCAGCAACGAGCTGTGCCGCGTTATGTCTTGTCCATCGCGTATGTGCTGAATTTCTTCAGAGAAGGATTCGCCCTGAACCAGTCGACATAGGAGCAGTTTCGCCGCTTCGAGATCGCCAGCACTTAGAGCGTAGGGAGTCTTAATTTGGATTCGGCGACAGGTTTTGACGAACAGTATAACCCAGGCTGTAGTCCTTAACAACCTGTTGTATGAGAGAAGCGATTAAAGTTTAAGAAATTTTGACTTACGATGGTTAGTGCGTCTTGTGGTCGTAGCTCTTTATCGTGCTCTTCTGATTCGGGGGAAGCTGCATCTTCGGAGGGCCAGGCATGCTCCTCTTCTCGCAGAAACCACGGACCTTGTCCCCAGCGCGCAGTAGGTACAAACACGATTGCATGGTACGCGCGCGTGGCTTCGTCCACCAAACTTCACCAATTCTGTGCTGAAGAAACGGCTTTTATTTACGGTGCTCGCTTCGAACCCATTTAATGACCGTCGTTTAATCACACCAAAGGAAACGTTTATCGAGTTTAAGGGAGTATGCTTCGCATACGGCTTGCTGTAGCCGCGTTCCTAAAACGGCAGCTTTCAGCTCTAAGCGCGGTACAGTAGGCGGCTTCAATGGAGCCCACTTAGATTTCGCGCAAATAAAGGCAACCTCCACCTCACCATGAGCGTTCTTGGCTCTCCAATACATGACGGCAGCAAAGGCGTTCTCGCTGGCGTCAACAAATGTGTGTAGGTGTGGCTGTAGTGTTTCCGGCGCACCGTTGAGGAAGTAGAATCGAGGACAGGTATACTTGATTACGCACTAATGTTAACTGGAAGTGGCTCATCCCAGCGCGTTTCGTGCCTCCACACCTCTCGCATTAGCAGCTTCGCCGCGACAACACAGTTACCCAGGAGCCCCAGCGGATCAAATATGGACATAATCACACTGGGGAGCTCCCTTTTCATAGGACATCTAGTACCGCTCATCACCGCTTCACTCACGTTATTGAATTTGAGTCGAAATTTAAAGTTGTCAGTCGTTGAGTTCCAATGCAAACCCAATACCCGCTCAGAGCCCAGACCGTACTCTACCACAATAGCCTTATCGACGTCAACGCCATCCAATGCAGCAACCACCTCCGTCGAGTTCGGTGTAAAATTGCGAAGCTCGAAGCCGGCGCCCATGTGAATCCTCTTACCTGTGGCCCGATGTCGATGGCTTCCCTTGGCGAGTTGAAGCTATCTACGAAGTCGTCCACGTAATAATTTTCTAAAATAGCAGTTATAGCGTACAAGGTGAGCAAGCGGCTCCAAACGTCATCATACACATCGTTGGGCGCGTCTATGCTCTGGGCGTACAAGCACTTGGTGGAATATTTCCCTGATGTCGCCACACAAGCCAACTGCCCTTTCACGTAACCGGAAAGAATAGACGGTAACGGTTTGTATTCGTGTGGCCCCTTAAGCAGACGACTGTTTAAAGAGATACCATTGGCCTCGGCGGCAGTGTCGAACACGATTCGCAGTTTGGACGGCTTGTTCGGATTCACTACCGCGAAATGCGGCAAGTACCAGCAGTGTTGCCGCCGCTAAAAGAACTTTCTAACCAAGATTTGACGAAAAGGTTACCAAATGTAAGGAAAAATAACCAATTTTTTTATTAGATTAATAACTCATGTCATCACAAATTCTTTTATATAGTACGTTTATACAAATTTTACAAACCAAAGAAAATCAGTTTTTATTTGCATTTTTGAAAAGGAAATCCTTTTAAGGCTGAAAATAAATGAAATACATTCATATATAAGTATATATATAAATACATATTTTAGAAAATCAGGCTTCCCGTATTAGGTGCATATGTATGTTAATATCTTTAACATTACCAGACTCTAAATGACGTTTTTAAATAAGTACATAGGTACACAGTTTCCAACTTCTTTGATGAAATACCTAATCAGCGTGAACAACCACATTGTAAATATTTTGTAATTAAGATTAAACAATTAAAATTTGGACTGTATTGAACTATATCGTCGCTCAGCGCAAAGTACCTCGTATACGCCAAACGCAGTACCGCGTATACGATAGTAAATAAATTTTACAAAAGCGTGAAAAACCGATTTTTTCAAAACTGTGGAATGGTATTTCCCTTGAACCTACTTGCTATAAGATTATTATTATTAATCTTAACTTAAATTAATAAAGTAAGCAGTAATGGAAAAATAATTACCAAATCCCTNTGGAAAGATAATTACCAAATCCCTTTTTTATTGTACATACATGACGTGGTATTGGATTCCGCATATACGAGGTATTTATATATGTACTATCTGAGTATGTATTCATTTGAAGTAGTCTTTAGCCGACCATGTATATTATGTATTCTGTATATTATAAAACAAATACATACATATGTAAGTAATATTAACACAATGATTCCAAATATTCTCACTTGGTTTCACTGCTGGGGCTGCCACTGCTGCTGCTACTCTCCTCAACCTCGACAGGTGTAGCTGGCCTATGTCTCATAACGAACCTAATTTAAAAGTTTTTTGGAAATACATATGCAAAATAAAACCAAAATTGTGTATAATTGTGTGCCCGTATAAATTAACTTGAAACACTAATTTTGCGCGGAATTCTAATAATTTTTCGCGGCTTTTTAATAACTCTCGTATTATTCAAATGTCATTTCAGGTACATACTATGTAGGTGTGTGCAAAGAACATAGAAATGGTGTAACTGCGGGGCCGTTTCAAAAACTTGGCGATTAATTCACCGATAATAGTTGCACCCTCGAACTTTTACTGTTCTTTTGCAAGAATGATAGAATACAAGATTGCGCCGTCCTGTGCGTTGACATTTGTGTACCACAAGTAAACAAAGAATAGAGCGAAAAGAAGAGCGAGTTGAAACTGCCAAAACAGTTCACCTTACAGCGAAAAACGTGTTTTAATTTTGCTAAATGCGAAAATATTAATCTATTCTAATCTCTAATCTATTAGAGAATAGGTAACATTTTAGTGCACTCCATTGCCTTGCAATTGATGCTGCTTCAGCAAACGTTTTGGTGCACTCCATTGCTTTGCAATTAAGGCTGCTGCAGAAAACTGCGGCAGCATCTCAGCGGGATTGATTAGTTAACTTGCTAATGGAGGCTGCTTGGAGCCGAAGCAAAATCATTGTGAGGAAATGCTGTTAATGGCATAATAAAGAAACATTTCGAGAACGGTTTTGCGGTGCCCTATGTACACAAAACGCAGCGATTCGTCCCAGCGCTACACTTGCACCTACGCATCTTGCATCTTCCATCTTGATGGCTGTCGCAATTTAACACACAGCACTTCATTTTATTAGTTTTTACAAAGTCTTCAACTCAAAAATCACTCACAAATTGCAAACTAACACAATTTAAACTGATTTTTCACTTATAATTCAAATTTATCTTCCGCTGATTTGTAAACAAAGGTTTATTTACAAATTACCACATCTGTCAAAATCGGCAAAACCAAAGTAGCGGTACCACTGACGGCGCCATCTTTGTTCGCTACACAGTGGTTCTTTTGCATATGTAAACACATGATTATTATCGGAATAAGTCGAATCTTGAGTTGCCATTTTAGAGTAATAACTTTAGTTAAATAACCATATTGAGCAGAATAAATGTATTTGTTTATACTATTTTTCAAAGATTTAATTATTGTATGTATACAAAAGTTAGAAACTACAGCAAATGTTAAAAATAACAAAAATGGGAAAGATCTTAACAACTTCACAGGTAAGAAAAAAATAACCAAAATTTGTTAAAAGTAACCAAAACGGAACACTGAGTATCAGGTACGTGGCTTCGACACAGCGAATTCTGACGTTGTTAGTCTGCGTGCGTAACTCTTCTCAACGNTGAGGTAATATTAACACAATGATTCCAAATATTCTCACTTGGTTTCACTGCTGGGGCTGCCACTGCTGCTGCTACTCTCCTCAACCTCGACAGGTGTAGCTGGCCTATGTCTTATAACGAACCTAATTTAAAAGTTTTTTGGAAATACATATGCAAAATAAAACCAAAATTGTGTATTTTTTTCTCACTTATCCATAGAATTGAGCCCGTATAAATTAACTTGAAACACCAATTTTGCGCGGAATTCTAATAATTTTTCGCGGCTTCTTAATAACTCTCGTATTATTCAAANGCGAAAAGAAGAGCGAGTTGAAACTGCCAAAACAGTTCACCTTACAGCGAAAAACGTGTTTTAATTTTGCTAAATGCGAAAATATTAATCTATTCTAATCTCTAATCTATTAGAGAATAGGTAACATTTTAGTGCACTCCATTGCCTTGCAATTGATGCTGCTTCAGCAAACGTTTTGGTGCACTCCATTGCTTTGCAATTAAGGCTGCTGCAGAAAACTGCGGCAGCATCTCAGCGGGATTGATTAGTTAGCTTGCTAATGCAGGCTGCTCGGAGCAGAAGCAAAATCATTGTGAGGAAATGCTGTTAATGGCATAATAAAGAAACATTTCGAGAACGGTTTTGCCGTGCCCTATGTACACAAAACGCAGCGATTCGTCCCAGCGCTACACTTGCACCTACGCATCTTGCATCTTGATGGCTGTCGCAATTTAACACACAGCACTTCATTTTATTAGTTTTTACAAAGTCTTCAACTCAAAAATCACTCACAAATTGCAAACTAACACAATTTAAACTGATTTTTCACTTATAATTCAAATTTATCTTCCGCTGATTTGTAAACAAAGGTTTATTTACAAATTACCACATCTGTCAAAATCGGCAAAACCAAAGTAGCGGTACCACTGACGGCGCCACCTTTGTTCGCTACACAGTGGTTCTTTTGCATATGTAAACACATGATTATTATCGGAATAAGTCGAATCTTGAGTTGCCATTTTAGAGTAATAACTTTAGTTAAATAACCATATTGAGCAGAATAAATGTATTTGTTTATACTATTTTTCAAAGATTTAATTATTGTATGTATACAAAAGTTAGAAACTACAGCAAATTTAAAAAATAACCAAAATGGGAAATATCTTACCAACTTCACAGACAAGAAAAAAATAACCAAAATTGGTTAAAAGTNTAAGAAAAAAATAACCAAAATTTGTTAAAAGTAACCAAAACGGAACACTGAGTATCAGGTACGTGGCTTCGACACAGCGAATTCTGACGTTGTTAGTCTGCGTGCGTAACTCTTCTCAACGTAGCTGTTAATGATTTGCTTATAGGCGACAGCAAATCCAACATCACGACTCATTTTTCTTTCAACGATCCTTAACCTATTGAGCGCCATTCCGTAGCTCTCTGGCAATTGATCCTCGTCGTGCTTCCATAGCAGTCCAGTTTGGAAGCGTGGTCCAACACGACAGGTTGTCGACTCCAAGATGGCTCGTGCACGAATGTCGGCCTCGCTTTCGATAGGTGGCGATGGTCTCACACCAAAGCTTTCAGCCTCGAAAAAATCGGCGACCATGTTGTGAAGCACTTCATCCCGACTGGACTTCACAAATAGACACGTTATGGGCGAAGGCGAGCATATACTGACTGGACCGAACACCACCAGCCTAGTTCCGTTTTGGCTGCAAATGATCCGTTTTTCCTCATCGTAATGGTGGTCGATGATAAACCCAAGTGGCAATTGTCTATGCCGATGAGGAGTCGTGGGGTAGCACCGGAGTGGGGCTGCACTGGCAAGCTAAGGCTTTTTGTCGGCAGCTGAAGGTTTCGTACGGCGTGAACTCGTTGCAGTCTGTGCCTTTTTTTCATACCAGCACCGCTTATATATAGGTCAACCAAAGTGGTAGGCTCTTGTAGCGCATGTCCCCCGAACCATTGAATATGCAACCTGTGTGGCCGTCCTTGCAAGTCTAACTCCTTTGCAAGGCTAATATCGAGCATCGTTATAGATGAGCCCTCATCGAATAAAGCGTAGGTGTCGACGCGGAGTTGCTTTCCGTACAGCGTGACCGGGAAGATGCGATAGAGCAGCTTTTTCTCTGGAGAGTTGGTAGCACAACTTAGTACTGTTGCGCCTTTCTCGCCAGGCGGTTGCTGATGAAGATTGTTCGGTGGCGACGTAGACCGTGATGACGCAGAGCGGGCGGCGCTTCGTGACGATGACGTGGAGGGAGCTGACGGGAGGTCTGACCGGGACTCTGGAGCGATCTGTGATGTGACCGATTGCACCCATCGGTACCACAAACCTTACGTCTTCTGCAATTGCTGGTACTGTCACCCGCATTCAGGCAGGCGAAACATAATCGCCTCGATTTAACTTCAGTCCATCGATCGCTCACCGTTGCTTCAATTAGGCGCTTGCAGTCAGCGGGCTTGTGCTGGACCTGGCATAACGGGCATTTTCTCGAAATCGTCTCGTCCAAATGGATGAATTTGGGCTCACGAGCGGCATGTTGACATTCATCGTTAACCGCGCATATAACGTTGGCAAGTGATGTAAGCCAATCACTTAAATGTAGTGCAGTAGCTCGCATCTGCAGGGCAGTCGCGTGCTCCATCGTCGATAGGCATTTGGTCGGTTGTGGCGGCCCTACTATAGGCACTGGTGAATTTTCGGCATTTTCTCGCTTCCTCTCGTTTTTATTCTCGTTTCCTCTTGCATTTTTTTGTCCTTTCTTTCGGTTTTTGCATCCATGCGTATACGTATGCGTGCGTTTGACAGAAAAATTGCATATACAAATTTGTATGGCAGAACCAACATCCCTACAAGAGTTGTGTGATGGAAACTGACACATACTCATTTATCTTACTAACACATTTGCAAATTTTAGGTTGGTTAAAAAGAGATCATTAAATAAGGCCATAAGTTGGAGGAAGACGGAAGATCACATGTACACCAATGTTTACATCACGTTTTTCATATTGCTCTTAAAAAGTTGATAGAAGTACTTGATTGAGATCTCCATCACCAGTGAGTATCACATGATCAATCAAATGACTATCACTGTTCTTGTAGGGATAGCAATGCATCAAAACGTAAGAAAGTTATATGGATTTTGACTTCTAAGCTCAAATGTCTAAAGCTGCCTTTACCTGAGGCGATTTTTTGACAGGCGATAATCGCATGCAAAAGTTGGCTTGCTCTCTACTTTGAGGCAAGCGATTTTTGAATCACTATTTACACGACCGATTTTCCCAGAGCAATGTTGAATCGCCTGGAAAATCGCTTCATCACAATATAACCAGTAAACAACCTTCGGTGAATTTGGCGACTGCCTTCCTCGGGGATGAATATGCTAGGGATGAAATTATTGGTACACAGGCCTTCCAAGCGCGCAGGGTTGCTTTTAAGAAACAAAAAATAATGAACTCCAAAGTTTCAAAAAGTATAGTGTAAAACGAAATTTATTGAATAATTCCACATAAAATGGTATACACAAATGACTCATTTTCTAAACGACTTAAATAAAACGCATTTCATAAGCTTTTTTGTGCAAACGGCATTTACGAATTGATAGACAAGTACTACGGATTGTAAAGTTTTGTTAACTATGAGGTGAATGAAAATTTTCAACCCGGCCTGACGGTTTTGAAGAATTTTTTTGTTCTAATTTTATTACTAAGGCGTCTAATAAATGCATAGCTTTTAGTTCTAGAAGAATAAAAATCAGTAAAGGCAAGTCTTTTTTGTATAATTTCTGATTTTAATTTCTGAACTTCTTTTGCACCAGAGGAACTGTCAAAAATTTCCAGCAGTAAAAAGTTACGAATTGGCACAACAGAAATGTAAAATTTTCTCGCCATAATAAAAAGTTTTTTCAACATGGAACTTTTCTACTAATTGACATGAAATTACTATCTCAACGCTCGGAGCGCTGCCACTGAGGGCCTTTGCCAACTGATTAAAAAGAGAAAATTTGGAAAGACCAAACAAAAATTTTGAGATTTCTCGTTGTGAATACGAATGCCATAGTTTTTACCTAGCTCGTGGGACTACGCAAAATTTTGACAGCTTGTAAATATGTATACACATAAAGTTGTTGGCGGTAATAAAGAGTCAAAATCAAAATGCAGAAAAGAACAAAAAGCATACGTTAGTTGTCAGTTATAAAATAAATCCAATTTATTTGCGAATATTTGTTTATTCTATTTATTGAAAGGCAACCACGCAGAAAAGCTTGTGTTAATTATATTGATAACAGAACCTGGCAACTCGCACGTTGTCTAAATTCTCAAATAACATAAAATCCACAAAAGAATACATTGCTTGTATTACCATCAATACGCCATGTATAAATTTTAACAACACACAAAAATAGAGCTTTCGGACGGGCGTTTGTTTGGTTTTTCAACACCATTTATAATTTTCTCTTAATAAAATCCCGATTTTTCAAATGCTTAAATTTATTTATCTAATAATAATGCAGCACACAACCCTGAAATCTAAGAAAAAGTCTTAGGAAGGCCATTAAATAGCAGCACACAACCCCGTGCCTTCCTCAGGAGTGAATATATCTACAACAACAACGACTACTACAACAACAACCCAAAAAGATTGGTTACTGTCCACGGTGCAGCGAACAAAGGTGGCGCCGTCAGTGGTACCGCTACTTTGGTTTTGCCGATTTTGACAGTTGTGGTAACTTGTAAATAAACCTTTGTTTACAAATCAGCGAAAGAGAAATTTGAATTATAAGTGAAAAATCAGTTTAAACCGTGTTAATTTGCAATTTGTGAGTGATTTTTGAGTTGAGGACTGCATAAAAACTAATACTATGAAGTGCTGTGTGTTAAATTGCGACAACCGCCAAGATGCAAGAAGCGTAGATGCAAGTGTAGCGCTGGGACGAATCGGGGCATTTTGTGTATATAGGGCACGGCAAAGCCGTTCCCAAAATGTTTCTCTATTATTATATTAACAGCATTTCCTCACAATGATTTTGTTTCTGCTCCACGCATTAGCTAGTTAACTAATCAGTCCCGCAGAGACGCTGCTGCACTTTTCTGCAGCAGCCTTAATTGCAAAGCAATGGAGTGCACTAAAACGTTTGCTGAAGCAGCCTCAATTACAAAGCAATGGAGTGCACTACAATGTTCACTGTTCTCTAATAGATTAGGTGAAAAATGCCATATTTTCGCATTTAGCAAAATTAGAACACATTTTTCGCAGTAAAGTGAACTGCTTTGGCTGTTTCAACTCGTTCTTCTTTTCGCTCTATTCTTTGTTTACTTGTGGTACACAAATGTCAACGCCCAGGACGGCGCAATCTTGTATTCTATCATTCTTGATGCTATGGAGGTCCGCCTTAAGCTGCCTTTACATGAGGCGATTTTTTTACAGGCGATAATCGCATGCAAGAGTTGACTTGCTCTCTACTTTGCGGCAAGCGATTTTTGAATCACTATTTACACGAGCAATTTTGAATCGCCTAGAAAATGGCCTCATGTAAAGGCAGCTTTACTGCCATTCCTAAACAAAAGCTACATTTCCATACAAAAGAGTTGGTTGGAGCGTTTCCTGATGCCTAGCGTTAAGGCTGGTATGCAGCTCTCAAGAAAACGGTCAAAAAAAAGTTGCCATTATTTCGTGTGTGTGTCCAAGGAATTTTGACAACTGATACTTCACCAGCCTGTTGACTCGCTTTTTCCTCAAGAAATAATGGAAGGGGCATATATTTCTGTTGCAAGCATGAGTTTCATTGTGCTCTTTTTTCACAAAAAACTTTAGAAACCCGTAGTAGAAAGCGCAGCAAATTTCTCATGAACTGCGTACTGCCTAATGGCCTGTATGCCGCTCTCAAGAAAACGGTCAAGAAAAGATTGCAATTATTTCGTGTGTGTGTCCAAGGAATTTTGACGTTTTAGATACTTCACAGCCTGTTACCTCACTCTTTCCTCAAGAAATAATGGAACGGGCATATATTTCTGTTGCAAACCTGGGTTACCTTGTGCTCTTTTTTCACAAAAAATTTTAGGAAACCGTAGTAGAGAAAGCGTAGCAAATTCCTTAAGAACTGCGTACTGCCTTAAGGAAATTTGACTCAAGAAAATTTCTTAGCCATTTCTTGTACGTCATTTTATATGGAGTTTTTGCTTTTCTTGAGAGCTGCATACAGGGCCTTAAAGAAAATTTTACACAAGAAATCTTAGCCATTTCTTGTACGTCATTTTATATGGATTTTTTGCTTTTCTTGAGAGCTGCGTACTGGCCTATAACTCTGAAATGTTATACCTAAACAAAAACGTCAACGCTACTTTAAATGCAGAAATAACACCAACAATAAGCTCATACCATGTTCTGATCGACAACGAAAACACTGAAAACGAGTTTTGGGATTGATGGCTGTTCACACCGACTGTTGGTGTTTTCGTTGACACTTCTTACATCCTTTGTTTGCAGTTTTGCTACACAAAAACTTTTTCTTCATTTTATTTTCATTTGGCAGACAATTAAGAATAAAGCTTAGTATCCAGCTCTTAAGAAAACGGTCAAGAAAAAATTGCCATTATTTCGCGTGTGTGTCCAAGGAATTTTGACATTTTTGATAACGCACAGCCTGTTGCCTCACTCTTTCCTCAAGAAATAATGGAACGGGCATATATTTCTGTTGCAAACCTGGGTTGCCTTGTGCTCTTTTTTCACAAAAAACTTTAGAAAACCGTAGTAGAAAGCGTACTAAATTTCTGAAGAACTGCGTACTGCCTTAGGGAAATTTGACTCAAGAAAATTTCTTAGCCATTTCTTGTACGTCATTTTATATGGAGTTTTTGCTTTTCTTAAGAGCTGGATACTAAGCTTAAATCTGAAATGGCGTATTAAAGATGATAAAATATGACTTCCACTTCGATAAATAATCGAAAAAACTAGTGCAGACACCGATTGGAATTAATGGAACATGGGGGCATTCCCACGACAGCCGGTTCTACGTACCGGAATGACTCGGGTTTTACCCGAGCAAGGGCTGTTGTTTCGGCGATATAACCCCGTTTAGGTCGTTAGGAAGTATCTCAGAAGTTGTTTGTTCTCAGGACTACATTCGCTACGTTTTCTTCTGCTCAGGGCTGGCATCGAGTCAAACCCAAGGCCAGAAACCTACACCTGCTGTGTATGCCAGGGACGACTACACCACAACTCCACCTCAGTCAAGTGCAATGCTTGCGAGGGGTGGAGTCACCTCAGAGTCTGCTCAGGACTACGGACACATCGGCAGTGGACCACGTCGCGACAGACCACAGAACACACGCAACCGCACCACCACCCACACGCCGCCGCCAACAACTGTTGGTTCCTACTACAATCTGCACGGTATGTCAGACCAGGATATTCCGTAATGTGACATCAGTCAAGTGCAACACCTGCCTTGGCTGGTGCCACTTTAGGGCATTTTTAGGTCTGCGCACCACGCGAGACTGGACGAGGAACTTCGAGGGCCCGTTTTGCGCAGTACGGTCGCAAACCCCAACCTCGACGCCACCCACCAGCATCACAGGGCGGCAACCACCTCAGCAGCGCACTCAGCCAACGGTGTCACGGCCAAACACATCTCTAACACCCCACAGGTCTCCCGAACCACATGAAGCTCTTTCAATTTAACTGCAACGGACTTAAGAGAAAGATTGAGGAGATAACCGTCTTTATGGGAAGGCATGGTATACTGATAGCTGCGGTCCAGGAGACGAAGTTACACAGCAATTCAACATTGTTGAATTGTGCCGGGTACAACGTGCACCGTCGAGATCGCTAGCGAGATAATGGTGGTGGCTTAGCGTTCATCACGCACCACACCGTGCAGTATCGTCTTATCGAAGCAGGCATCGACCGCAGGGATATCACCCTAGAATGTCAGGGCATTGCTATCCGATCAGGCGATGTTGAGCTCGAAATATTCAACGTTTATATACCCCCTGTCACCTGCTGCGCGGCAGGATATCTCCCTGATAAAGGTGCGCTCCTCAGAGGTGAAAACCGAATGGTAGTAGGTGACTTTAATGCGCACCACGATCTTTGGTACTCAAGACTGTCAAACGATCGTAGGGGAACCGATTTGGCTGAGCAGATAGACGATTCGACATTCTGCCCAATGAACCCTAAACCACCAGAGGGAGTCTCGATTGTCTCTTACGCCGACGATTGCTCGATCATGGCGACTGGGAATGGAATTGATGACCTTGTGGTATCTCTCCGATATTTCTCGCTTCTTCATTGCAAAGTGTCCAGCCCTCTCCCCTACGAAATCCTCTCCGACCTAGTTCACCACCTGGACGAAGGAGGTCAGGCTACCGCTGGGAATTCACGTCGATGATACACCAATTCCGACGGTGAATAACCCCAAAATACTCGGAGTAACCTTCGACAGCCTGCTCTCCTTCCCTGCGCACCGCTATTGTCAACAAAGTACAGAGCCGCAACAAAGTCCTCAAGTCGCTAGCCGGCAATGCCT
This sequence comes from Rhagoletis zephyria, assembly GCF_001687245.7. Lineage (NCBI taxonomy): Eukaryota > Metazoa > Arthropoda > Insecta > Diptera > Tephritidae > Rhagoletis > Rhagoletis zephyria. The sequence goes on along the minus strand of NW_016157156.1, from coordinate 86,969 downwards.
GGGGCAAAGACAAAGAAACGTTGCTGGCAACATACAAGGCAAAAAGCCCGGCCGGTTTTAAACTACGCAGCACCAGTTTGGTCGCCGGGGACTAGTAGGACGCAGTGGATGAAGCTACAGACAGCACAAAACACCGCACTCAGGACACCCAGATGCCTCCTGATGTCACTTGAACACCACCTCCATGACGAGGCGAAAATGCTCCCAATTAAGGAGCATAACATGATGCTCTGCAAGCAGTTTCTGGTTGGGAGCCACAGATGTGGCCACCCAAACAGAGAGCTGCTTGCAGAGGAGCCCTCGCGAAGGCAAGTCAGGAGGCATCTATATGAACTGACGGACGAAGTCCAGAGGTTCATTAAGCAGCCTCTGGAGCCGTCAGCATACCGACAGGCCCTGAACGGCATTCACAGGGACTGTCTCGAGTTATGTAGACTCTAGACTTGTGAACGCCGTTCTAGGCACACAAACACCGGACATTGACCCGACGGAGCTCCATCTGCCTCGGGAGACAAGAACAACAATAGCCCAACTTCGCTCTGGCTACTGCAGCAGGTTAAACTCATACCTGAGTAGGCTAAATGCGGATGTGCCGAATGAGTGTCCGGCATGCGGAGAGACCCCTAACGACTCGAAACATCTCTTCGCATGCCCGGAAAAGCCAACAACCCTAACGGCGTTGTCCCTGTGGACCGACCCCGTAGAGGCTGCACGCTTCTTAGGGCTGCCGTTAGTGGAACTCGACGACAACAACTGAGATATAAACCGATCTGGGCGGGATTGTTGTAGCCGCTACAACAACAACAACAAGTGGAACATGGGCTTTGATTTTTTTCTTTTATGGCAGATATTTATCAGGAAGAAGAAGAACGGGGAAATTGAGGGAATTGCGCTCGTGGGCTTTCGCACGAGGCGATTTTTCAGGCAACCTTTGCGTTCAACTCACGCAGGGTTGCAGGAAAAAAAATTGGCTAAAATTATCAAAATATAAAAATATATAAAAATATTCGCCATAAAAAGGCGTTTGCATTGTTCAACTTTGCTTTCTACTTTTGGTCGAACGGCCTTTCAACTAATCGCTTTCAACAAAGTTGGTCGCCAACCAACATTTAGCCATTCAACTTTTTTTTCGTGTAATAGGCTGTTTTTGCTTACGCGTAAAAGCACATTTAGCGCATTTAGCTCTAAATGCTACTCTAAATGTACATTTATCCATACAAAATTCGTCACCTAAATGCAACTAAATGCAACTACATTTTTGCATTAAGAATCTAAATGCTAAAAGCAACCCTGTGATCTTCCAAAATTTCCACGATTCGAACATGGTTTAAAGAGAAAAAGTGGCAACATTGCTTTTTCGAGTATACAGTTGCTAGCTGCGTTTCAGTGATCGCCGATCGAGATTTCTTTTATTTTGCATTACATATTTGGATAAAGAAAAGTTAAGCAAATTCAACATCGATTTGATGCTGATAGAAATCTGGATCAATTTGTGATCAACTCTGTTTGGTTTGTTTCCTAATTAAGTGAGGAAATTTTAATTGAATGCACCGACAAATAAATATATACACAAACAAATGTTCGTTTATGGTTAAAACAATTCAAGTTTTTGTATTGAATTTTTGGTTT